>NW_010533986.1:402-22986 GCF_000687285.1 Phaethon lepturus
ACCTAGCCGCGACTCGGGTGGCTCAGGACCCGTGTCACTGGGATGTGAAGAATTCCAGCAATTGCCAACAAGTTATTTGTGGCAAGGATGACGCCTAGAGGCAGTCATCTCCCAGTCCTGTCAACAGCGGCCTCAGGTGAGACCCTTTGAGCTCTCCTGCTGCGAACCAGCACCGCCCCCGAGCGGGTCGACTCTCAGATCCCGTGAACTCTGAAGTTCGCGATCGACTCAGAAGCTCGGCTGATCACCCGTTGAGCGATGCAGAGTACTCGATCAAATTCGAGGGGGCATTTAAAGGTACCTTTGTACATATTTATGTCTTTTATCTCTTTTCTTTATATCTCTTTTAAGTGTCTGATTTTAGTACGTTGCTATGATTTAATACTGTGATTTGTCTCAATATCATTAATCTCAGTAAGTTTTAGGTTAATCATGTTACTAAATTATATATGATTTGATACTGCGATTTATCTCTATAGTCTTAGTGAATTTGATTGCCGCCATTTTAAAGTTACACCAAGCACTACACCAGAATCCCCGATACCTTATTCCTTTACCCATAAACTGTTGACCAGATTTGAGACTGGGGTGGATTTCGGTCTACTCTGAACCTCGTGACTCAACAGGAGGCTCTCCCCTACTTTCTCTCTTCAATACACATACATGCCACATTTACCCGATTTGATCCACGAGCAAATCATTCCAATCTAGTTGTAACTTGGTTTCTCTTTGTACACCTTTTCATGTTAAGCGAGTAATAGAGTGAACCTCGCCATCGAATTCTGTTAAGTCGTATCTTTTTACAAATCCGTATTAAAATCATTTGCTTTATGAGACCTTTGGTGGTGACTCTTTAAGCCACCCAACCACTCGTTTGTGACACTTGCTCACGAAGTCTGACCAGCAGACCACCCCACTGAAGCCTGCCTTCTCCGTCCTGATAGAGACATGCTGTATGGAGAGCGTCCTTCTCCTCCCTTGCCCCCTGCAGAGAGCTGGGCTTGGCCGGGCGCAGTGGCTGGGCCAGACCGGACTGGGCCGAGCTGGGCAGCACCGAGGAGTGGGAGGCCGGGCTGTGGGAAAAGGGAGGGCCGGTCTCCGAGCCCGGCTGAGACTGTCGCCAGGACGCAGGGGCGGGGGCAGTGTTGGGCGTCCTCCCAGCGGGTTTCAGTGTCCAGGGGAGGCTGGTCCGTCCCTGGCGCCGGCGCCTGCAGATGCTGAGGCCCTCAGCGGCCTAGGCCCGGGGGCGTGTGCCGCTGAACGCCAATAACGGCAACAGCGTCTTAGAAGAGGGGTCCGTTTTAGTAAGGGTGGGCCGTCAGCAGAGTGAGTGGCATGCGGATACAGAACTTAAAGCTTGGCTTTTCCAAAATCTTGGCCAGAAATGGTGGGTGCTCGCGTCCCCCACAGGTGCCATGGCTGCCCTCGCTGAGGCTTGTGGCCCTTCCCAGGCGGCCCTGAGCCTGGAAGGGTACACGGGGCTCAGAAAGGAGGGGGTCGTCCTTTAAAGTCAGTGTTAAAACCTGTTTCCCAAGGGTGTTGTGGACGTGAGTTGCAGCCATCTTCACGGTAACATCATTCTCGTAGCTGTTGTCTTTCCCACTTCAGTAAAAGAACAATTTTTGAAGTGTTTAATCCAACAGAAAGAAGTTACTGTATTGAGCCTTTTAAATAATATGCTGTGAATTATCATTGTTTCTTTTGGTAGTCTGTTTGTCTAGTGTCCTGCGTAAATTGTGTCATTTTTACTTGCAAACAAGGACAGTTGAATGACTGTTTTAAATAAACTCATTAAAACTAATTCTGTGGTCAACATTTTTTACCTCAATATTCACTGTTAATAATGAATTTTAATTAATAAGGGGAATGTAATCACCTTCCTAATCTCATCTCTTTTTATTTCTTTTCTACATTTAAATAGGATGTGATGACCGATGCCAGTCTTCTGCTTAGCTTGTAAAAACTGGAGACAGTCCTTTGATGCCTATGTATGTTAAAATCAGGTTTACATTCATGGCAAAAATTTAAAAGGAACAGTTTGAAGAAACAAACTGCATCTTGTTCAAAGTAAGGTTTTTACTGACAAATTTTTCTGCCAAAATCTTACTTTGCAGACAGCGAATACATGCCCCCAACAACAGTTTTTATGGCTACTTACAGTGTATGGCATTTTACTGTCATATTCCTGGGAAATGCCAGTAAGAGAAGAACAGTTTTTTCCTGGTATTTAGTGCAGTAACGATGCAATGTGGTTTACAGTCAAGAGATAAAGACAAATACACAAAATAGGCTAGTGAACCACCTGTATTTTATAGAATCATAGAATGGTTTGGGTTGGAAGGGACCTTAAAGGTCGTCTAGTTCCAGCTGCTCAGGTTTCTCAAAGCCCCATCCAACCTGACGTTGAACACTTGCAGGGATGGGGCATCTACCACCTCTCTGGGCTACCTGTTCCTGTGCCTCAACACACTCACAGTAAAGAATTTCTTCCTAATATCTAATGTAAATCTACCCTCTTTTAGTTTTAACCCTCACCCTATCACTGCAGTGCCTGATGAAGTCTTGTAGGCACCCTTTAAGTACTTGAAGGCCACTCCCCAGAATCTTCTCTAGGCTGAACAACCCCAACTCTCTCAGCCTGTCCTCACATGGGGACATATTAAAATTCCAACATTAACCCTGCGACTGCTAATGCGATACTGTAGTGATGCTTGGAATGTGTAGTGCTTTCCAGATGGTGCAGATCATAATGTGAAGCAAAACCAGAAGACTGAATGTTTACGTTGAGTATTTAAGGCCAGTAACAACAATGAGAAAGCAGCAGAATGGAAAATACTGTTCAGAGCTAGCTAAACTAAAATTTGCCTTTTGCTGTATTAGGAATTATATTAACTGTCAATAATGAAGTATGCAAATCAGCTAGGTGTAACTGCCCCGATATTTATTTCTTTCTACAGTAGAGTGTATATGCTCAATGGCTCACAGACTCTGACTTGCTGTCAGCTTCCCGTTATTACAGACGGCCTACAGCCTCAGAAGAGCGGATGAAAGGAGAGTGTCCAGCTCTGCCTGTGGTAACAAAGTGACATAAATCTCCTCTAAAGCGGTGCAGGAATAGGCTCCTTATTGCTGCTCGTCTACACAGAATCAGGGCAGGTTTTCTATGAGGCTGTCACATCCGAGAGTTAGTAACAGTGGCTTAGGAGAGAGATCTCAAACCACAGCTGATCATATTTCAAACCACAGTCAATTTTATGATCTATGAGTGTTATGTGTCCTAGAGGACCCAGAGAGGAAAAGAGGAGGTTCATAGACTTCATCTTAAATCCTGCAAATCGGGACATAAGAGTTTTCATCTGCAATAAGAAGACTGAACTTTGTAAACATCACTAAATATTACAGAATCTCAAGTGTTTTTACAGATGGCAGGTGTATTTATTATGAAGTTTGAACTAGAAAAGCAGAACAAAGGGTGCAATTTCCTTTTTTGCCTTCTGGGAATAGGTCAGTTTTGTTCCATGATACTTATCTGAAGTGTGATCTGGATTTAAAAAAAAAAAAGGCAAAAAGAAAAAGCATTGAACTAGAGAAAACTCTTGTGTCTAGAAAGGGCACAGAAAAATAACACTCCAAGATGTGCTTTTCATCCTAAAAGATAGGTTACAACATGATGAAGACACATTTGGACAAGCTGTCTTGATACTGAGAACACAGTCACCATAGTAACCGAATTCATTCATCTTTTTCTCCGTAATCCAATCAAGAAGAAACACAAGTGAGGGGGAAAAATAGAGGGAACTTGTTCCCATTACTACTGCTTATATTCATACCCTTCTGCTGAACAGCGTTTTAATACACAAATAGGTAGCCAGAATGCTTTCATTGTCTCACACAGGTTGGAGGGCAAATTACGAAGACTTCAATGCTTATTAGTTATTGGTCTTTGCTATTTTTAATATTATTTTGTGTACTTACCTGAAGTAGCTTTTCTTTACTGCAGGCTGTATGTTTAAGATAGACAGTAGACTATTACAGTTCCAGTACACTGATCAGGACAAGGACATCTAATTTTCCTTATATTAATTCCCCCCAAGTGTTAGGGGAATAAACAGACCCCTTTCTTACAAAGGACAAACTATTAACATCTTTTGATTGGCTGGTACCAAGTAGAGGGCAAACAGCCAGGAATTTTGGACCATATTCTAACTTTTCCAGAAACCCTCAGTGAGGGTGAGTAGAGTTCTGCAGAGTGCTCTATCAGCATAGTAACCTGTCAGCTGAACAGGAAAGGCTAAATTAAAATGTTAAGTCCACAGTCAATACTAAAACTTCCATCGTGTTTAATATAGCTGGGTTTTCATTCCTTGACTTGCATTGGGAAAGGTCCTGCCTTGTCAAGATTGTCTTCCATGCTGCCACACCTTCTTCTGCTGGCAAAGAGCAGAGTTTAGGAAGCAGGCGCTCAAAACAGATTGTGTTTTGCTGAAATGTCTCAGTGGCGTGGGGTGCAGCGTGTTGGACAGGTACAAGGAGACCAAAAGAATGAGATCCTACAAGTGTCTAAGGACCTTCTTCCGTGGCTTAGGATATGATCCAGGCAAAAAGTAGAGAGCTTAGTTTTACAGAAAATGGAGGCAAGTAAGATGGAATACTGCTTAGCTAAGTACTGTGCACAAATTGGGTTTTGGAGTAAATCACCATCACAGTGCGTTATTTTTAGCCTTAGGGAACCTCAGGATGCAAAAGAAGAGCTGCGTAGAGAAACCCTGGTTTGTGTGACCAAACATATATTCAGGAATTGGATCTGATTTGGTGTTTCTTATGCCTTCTTTAAAAAATAGTCCACTTTTCCTCACAGAGACGAAACAAGGGAACTGCTCCTACACAGAGGGGCTTTCATGGAGATGAAGAATGGTTCTGCATCCCACTCTTGTGGTGTTGTCCCTGAAGAAAGCAATCAGAAAAATCAGCCTCTCTGTACTCTTCACCATCTTTGGCTGGTTAGCAGCTTAAAAACAGACGAGGAACTAAGATCACTTTGGGCTGGTTCCTGCTGTTCCTGCTGTGTCCTCCAGGGGAGGGGAGGAATCAACTTGCTCCTCAGTGCAAGCATATGGAGTTCTGCAATCTTCTACAAGATGTGTTTTGTTTTCCTAAACCGTCCTTGAATTATAAATTACTGCAGATTGCAGTGACTAACCTTGTAATCCAAGTTTGATAGCTAAAGGCGTCACTATAACTCGCTTAGAAATCCTGCTAATATCCCTACTTTGACTTCAACCATCTCTTTTGGGGGGGTGAGTCCTTCGTGGCCAAAAAAAAAGAAAAGAAAAAAACCTAAACCTACTGGTTATCTCATACTGATTCCTAATTAGGTTAAAGCACAATTACACAGTAACTTATATCAAGCAAGATTAGAAGGCATGGATTTTGCTTTTTTGATGTTTACATTATTTATCAAATTAGGCAGTGCAAGTTCAGGTGACATGAATGAGAGGAACTACCAGAATTCTGTGGGACATGTTATCACCTCCAGAATGAGAGGAACTACCAGAATTCTGTGAGACATGTTATCACCTCCAGAGCTGGTTACTTACACAGCAGCTTATGGGACAAGGGCCCATTTAGCTGGAACCAGCTGCTAAGTCACAGTCCTACTGATCAGGAACCACAGTCTGACTCTCCTCTCCGTTCTTCAAGATACAGCCCACTGATACGGGAATATTTTCCCAGGAAACGGAGCAAAAAAGAAGAAAACTTGCTACAGAAATCCAGCCAGCCTCTTCTGAAAAACATTATCTATAGGTGTATTTTAAAGTATTTTTAAAACCAGAACAAAGGCATTCATTAAATTACTGCAGCTTAGTAACAGTTAGATCTGTTAAAGTGTGTAATACTTGGGGAGTTTCTAGAAAACAACTGCTTTTCTCTGGAAGTGTATCGCATTGTGAAAAATACATTGTTGTCAAGTAGCCAACCAATACAGCATTATTTGATGCTGAAGGACTGTGGGGGTTTTTTTTTGGTTTTTTTTTTAACTTTTACATGATGTTTGTTTGAATTTAACAATATTTATTGACATTGTCTCTGTAGTCTTTTCCTCCTCTTCAAAGGAGGAATTTGTTTATTATGAGCTCCATTTTCTGTTTTTCTCTCCTAAGTGCCAGAATAATGAGTTTTAGCTTTCCTTCCTCCAAGTTTATTCTCCAGTAGTAAGATTTGTCCTTTAAATCTGTTTGCAGAGGCCAAATTACCCCAGGCTTTCACTTCTTCAATTCCCATGGTTTTACTTTGTACTTCACTTTCTTTCATCAATAATCTGCAGAGAATTTATCTTATCAGTACCTGTAGTGGTTAAAAACAAGCATCATAAAAAACCCCACTTTTGCTTATCTTTAATGTGATGATAAAGAAGAAAACAAGTCTTGATTTATTTTTTTTCATATTGGATGCTGGAGAACATTTTGCCCAGTAGAAATCATTTGAACAACAAGCCAACAGACAGCAGTAATGACTCAAAAGTTACCATTGTCTTAGATGAAGTTAAAAATCAAACTTTGCAACTCATATAGTCCCTCTTGCATAAAGAGTCTCCCAAATTACTGTTTTCTGATTACAATTCTAGCACAGAGGTTGTATTATGAATTTTGCACAAATTATTTTTTCTATCCAACAATGTGTTTTCATGTATTTTTCCACCTCCCTTAAACATTCACATGGATAAACTGTTGAAAGAGGGACTAAAATAAATCATTCCCAAATAATTCTTCAGGTATGGAAAACCACCTTAATTAATTTCTTGGTGAAAGGTTTCAATGTCTTCAGATATAATCTGCTAAAAAAATACACAAGCAAGTTTTTACATGTGTCCTCTTTGAAATAAAATTATGTTTTTGTCTCAACAGTCAAAAAACACCACAAACGCCTTGCCTTCCAGATATGATAAGGCTAAATTCTGTGCAGTTTGGCTCCTTGAATTTATCATTGGCATTTCATTCAACACAAGAGTTGAAAGGGGCAAGTTTGTTTTCCTCAAAGGGAGTTCAGATCTCAGTAACCATTTACATTCACTAATCACAGACAGTTTGACCAGTATCTATATGTAAGTGGGCCATAAATATTACATTTAACCAACATTCCTAAGGAAACAAGAAGTCGTACTTTGCTTTTGGGTTTTGGGGATTTTTTGAATGGCATCTGTTCTTTCACTAGCTTCGGAAAAATAAACACTCCATTAAATTACTTTTTATCAACACTTTAAAAAAAAAAGTCTGCTATTGTACATCTCTACTTCTGCCACAGAAGAAACACCTTTTCCTGGAATATTTTTTCTGTCTGATCTCAGGCAAGCTAGGTCTGTCTTCTCATCTCTGTATCTAAGAAGCAGGGCAGCTGGGGTTCCCACCACCCGTCTGGACCCACTGAAGGCTGCTCCTCACTCCCAAGCTGAGAAGTCCTTGAAATAGCAAGAAGCGAAGAGCACCGAAACTAAAGAGGAAATGGAGAAAAACATAATTTACACAGGAATTTATAAACTTTTTTCTTTAATTCATTTTTATTAAAACGTTTGCTTTTAATGCCTTGTCAAAATACACCACCCTGGAGCCATCGGAAACTGCTGACTTTCTTCAAACATGTCAAAGGAAGAACAGGTACATCTCCAAATTCTGCTTCAGCAGAATTTTTTCTCACTTTTAACATTAACCGGTTGGATTGAGTAAGTTACTGTGAATTTGGCAAGATTCTTCACCTTGCCCTTTTAAAAGTATGTTTTAAAGAAAACTACTTTCATAAACAGGCAGTAACTACAGGTAAAGGTTCAGCATGCACCAAAAGGCTAAAGTACAGGAGAAGCACAAGGAGTACACAGATGGTACTAGACTGCGCTTTTAAGAAGCTACCCACAGAGACAGTAGCGAGTGCAAGTAAGGCAGAAGGAAAGACAATTTGCAACTGAACAAGGCTTAAAATGACAGGGTTACAATAGTTTCAGGTCATCTAACAGACAGATACAGTTTAAAATTCACACTTAATATAAACAAGACAATATGCCTGTGACGGTGCAGCGGGGGCAAGGTGCAGTACAATGCCTGAACTCTGACAGAAAGGCTCGTGTGCCGATACCAGGGATGGCGTGACTCTGATTCACTCAGGAATTAGGCACCAGATTTGAAAGTTCATACACTGGTTGGTTTAGTCTGTGAGACGAGTGTAGCAGGATGGTTGGCATCTGTATGTGTGAAAGTAGAAGGAAAACCTCCCTACCTCTGACAACGGTAGAGCAATGGTATTAACAAACTTTGCCTTTTGGGGTCTGTTACCAGCTTCCTCACTCCACAGTTCAGTACAAGGCTACTAGCATTTCTGACCCATTTCTTTCACTTGCCAGCTTTCCCATAAGAAAACAGCAGAGTGCACCAGCAGATGAGTCTATTTTAAGGTTGACCCCTTGATTACTTACACAATACATACATTACACTGTTGGGACATTTGTATGTGCCCTTTATCACAGGATCAATGTGTTCTGTTTATGCCCTTGGCACATACATACTTGTTTACTGGAGTCAGGATTTGTCCTGCACAGTCTCCGATCCAGTTTTTCCTTAAATTTACAAGAATACTTTTTTTTTTTTAAAAAAGGTCTTTCTAAGGTTTAACACATGACGATTTGTGCATCCTTGGCTTTGCTGAAGTTTTAAGCCAAAAAATAGTGGTTTAGGTTTAAAAAAAGTTTACGTTTGTCAGATACTTGGTAACTAATTTGTGCAAAAAGTCCAGCAAGTTTTATTTTTAACACTGATTTAAGAAATGGGCTTAATAAAAAATAGATGTACTTAATAGTCCATCTTACTTCATCAATGAAATGTGCAGAACCTTGCTGTGTCCGTTTACAGAAATTAGGACTTAACCTGTTTTGCATTTGTCTTCGCTCCCTACAGCCTTTCCTATTAAGTTACTTTGATACCCAGTCCATTTTAATAAATGTAAGCTCTCCCAGCAAACTGACTGCCATCTTTCCATACTTCAGCCATACAAAGTGTTCCCAAAGCCATGTATACTTTTTGGAAGTTATTCAGGCAGGTATCATTGTAGGGGTTTCACAGATAAAACTAAGAACCACCATCCTTTGATATACTATTTTCATGAAAACAAATTAATAAGGAACACTTGTATATATGTTTCCCTTTTGTTTGTTTGTTTAAAATTACATTTGGCACAAAAAAATCCGCCTGTAACAAACTTCAGCATAACAAAGATCCATGGGATCACACATATAATAGAAGGTGACCTTCCTCTGTGACTTAAAGCTTCTGCTCTTACTAAGAATCCACTTTGGGAAAGATACTGACTTTATTGTTTCTGCTGATTTTTCTTTCTGCTTTACACTTAGGCTGTTTCGTCTGGATTAGCTCTTCAGGGGTATTCCCCAAAGGAGGCAGGAGTCGCTTCTTACTGTTTCGGTTTTCTGAAAGCCACTGTGGAGGCAGCTCAAAGGGTCCAAAACCAAACTGCATGGCATACTTGTCATTTACCATGTCAGCTTCTGTGGGCACAGCTGGTGCCACCTGAGCTGCAGAGTCTGCAGTCGTCTGTGGTATAAATTTGTGGACCAAAGTCTCTCCTACCTCTAAACTGGTGGTAGGAATTTCCTTCTGTTGAAAGTCACAATAGCCAATGGATTTGGTCTCATTCTCCTCATCTTCCATTGGCTTGAAGATTTGTTGTTGCCCTATATGAAACATCTCCAGAAGCTGGCTCCCCGAACGGACATTGGGCTCCAGATTAGCATCTGCAACACCACCTGAGCTGACAATGTTTCTCCTGCTATACCTTCGGTGCAGCTGTACTATTGTCCCCACTAAACACTTCCGTACAGATTTGTTAACAGTTAAAAATAACAGAGGATTGGCCAGCAAAGAGACCTTGGGCAACCAAATGGCAGTGAGAAGCAAGAAGACAGAAATATCTGAAATATTGAGTATGGTGCGGTAAATCACCAAAGTCACATAGGGGACACTGCAGAAAATAAATATCATAACCATGGAAAGCAGCATGGCATGAAGCTCAGCTTCTCGCTGGGAGGCATAAGGGATGGAAATTGTATTCTGAGGGGTCCTTAAGGCAGCTATGATGACTTTTTTCTTCTGGCTGGCACTCAGTGCCCTGCGAATAAGAATCATAAAGAGAAATACCACAGCCACTGGTACAATCACAGTGGTGATGTTATAGATGATGACGTATATCAGGTGGCCAAGGGAGTAACTCCAAGATTCAGAACAGGTGGACATGGCATAAATGTCAGACACATTGGTCACAGCAAATACTGGAATGCTGGCCACTATTGCATGGGCCCAGATGTAGATAACCAGGTCTCGGGATTTTGCATCAGATATTTTTCTTTCCAGAGGGTACAAAACAGAGTAGTACCTGTCAAAAAAAAAAATTTAAAAAATTACAACTGATACAATGCAAAGGGTGAAGTCTATAATGAGCATAGTGCTTATGAGATGCCTCTCAGGAGCTGTCTAAGCATAATGCCCCAAATCTCTAATGGGGTTGCCAACTGACTACCTGCTTATGAGAGAAAAAGAAAAAAACCCAAGGGTCTGCCTTTGCAGGTCTGTCTGTAGAAAAAAACCTGAATATTCAAACTTCACAATGACATTATTGGTGGTAAACAGTTCTTTCAATAATTGGGACTGTATCATTTTGCCTGATGTGCATGAACATTATTTTGAAGATTTCATCATTTACTTCCTTGTAAACTGGCCAGTATATTGCACACAGCATAAAATTTCAGAAACCATGATGGAGGCATAGATATGTCGCATTGAAAGGCCAGACTCATAGTTAATTTGAAAAGCTGCTTTATGATAGATTTTTTTTCTCTGGGTATTTGGAAAAACCTGTTGGTCACAAGTTACGTGTACCCATCTACTGGAGGTACAATGGAATTTTGTTTTGCACAAGCTCTGGTTGGCAATGCCCTGAGCAAAAGAGTAGTCAAACACTGAACATTCTGTGTGCATTAAAACAAAAATTGCATCTCTGACATGCACTTCGTATTTCAGGCACTGATTCGTTGTTTGCTTACTACTGCGGACTTCTAAGCTCACAGAATTTTCAGGAGAGACCTATCCTCTTACAGTTATCATTATAAGCAGTAGCAGTTTGTGCTTTTTGTGATGAAGATCACAAGTTTTATTGGTGAAGGGCAAATGATATGCTGTTTCAGTGGCAACGCTGATGTGCATTACAGATGGTGATACTGCATTTATCAAGACCTTAACATTAAAGTAAGAGACATATCGCTTTATTAGATATACAGTTTGGCTTTGTAAAGCTAACATATTCTGTGGTGAAACACTGTAACAGACTAACAATAATTTTATCTAACATGTATAAATCCACTCTTTTAGTAATGTAAGCTGTATTAAACCTGTATCTACCCTTCCTTAAAAATATCTAACTTACAGTCACTGTCAAGATGATAGAGCTGAGCATTTAGGTGGGATCAGTGGCTGCTAATAATAATAAGCAAAATGAATAGAACCTAAAAACTTAAGACAGTCCAAAGAGCCACTTCTGTTTTAGACTGTTCTTCTACATACAAAACCTCTCTGAATTAATTCTGGTTGTATTCATATTGTTTGGGTTTTTTCTAAAACAAATCTACATTTTAAATTGATGGACAGTCTACCTCAGGCATTCGTAAATTCTTCTAACAGGCAATGGCTTTCAACTTCCACAGATAAAAATGTGCACCTTGTCTATAGTCTGAAGTTGTCTGCTTTCAAGATCCATTACTGAACAAGAATTATTAACAGGAAGAAAGAAAGGATAAAGTCTTCTCTGAAGATAAATCCATAGACTCAAAAGTCCTTTATAAATGTCCAGACATATCAGAGTAAACTGAAAAATAAAGGTTTTCAATGTTACAGAGAAGAATATTTATCCCAATACATTCTAGAAAGAAGCTGTACACTGTGAGCAAAGCATTGGAACAAGAGCAAGACCAATATTAAAGGGAGAAAAGGGTTTCAAAGGGAGAAAGAAGAAAGAAAAACCAAGAATCCTGGCAAATTTGCTCTCTTACCTGTCAAGAGCAATGGCTGGAAAACTAAGGATGGTCACTGAGCAGAAGACTTTGTGCAGAAACTTGGCAATTCTGCAGAAGAGCATCGTATAGATCCACCAGCAGCAGTGTGGACTGGCACTAAGAGCAATGTCAAAAGGCACACAGACTAGGCTGGCACAGATCCCCGAGCAGGCCAAATTCTTGATGAGTCGGTTTGTTACAGATTTAAGTACTGATGTTCTGCAAGTTGACCACAGCACCATGATGTTACCTGCAAGTAGAGACAGGAAGGATAAACAAACAAACAAACAAAAAAACCCCCACAAAACAAACAAACAACCACCCCCCCAAACCCAACAACAATAATTTTAACAGATTTGAATGTTTCCTAGTACTGCAAATAAAAATACTTTTTTGGAGTTTGCCAGAAGTCACTGATTTGAAAGATGACTCCAACTAAATACCGAGAATGATCTGCTCAAACTAAAAAGTCTGTAATGGCTGACAGCTTTATAAATCAGATGACTGGAACTTTTACTCCCCAGCTACCTCCGCCCAGCTTTCAGTAATGAGAGAATTGGGGAATTTCAGAGGCAAATGCCTAAGTAGGATATCCAAACCATGTTTTTAGATGCTTGTGTTGATTCCTGCATTAAATGAGTCATCCTGAGTATTCAAATATAGGAATTTGCTAAAGTGCTTATTTTTTGAAGATAAAAATACACTGTAAGTAAATATAAATATGGTTAAAATATAGATATAAATATATGGGTTTGATCTGCTTGTCTCTGTGTGTAAGTGGATCACAGCAGCTTGCTTTTCTTTCCACTGGCCACTTCAGTGGCACAGACCAGCCTGTGTGAAGCCACAGCCAGAAGAAATTTGTCTTTTTTCCCCCCCAAGAGATTCTGTATATACATAACAACATGTAATTAAACAAATGGGACGGGCAAAAACAAAAAAAAGACTGACTTGATGCACATAACTTCATAAAAGCACACACAGAATGCAACCTGCTGTTTTGGATATTCAAGCCCTACACATGTTTCAAATAGGGTGAAGGGATGACCATGAAGCAGAAGTACAGAGAGAAACCAGCATTAGCTAAGATGGTATTTTTCCCTTATTATTGTATCTTATTCTATCCAGATCTCAGAAAGAAATATCATATCATAGAAACAAATTTTCCATTGCAAATTTCCCTATGATTCTAACTCACACAGCAACAGCACAAGAGCAAATGAAGCAATCTGTCCTTACTGCATGCAGCTCTGGGCCCCTTCTAACACATACAATGATGCCAGAAAACTCATACTCACAATATAGGATTTTATGTCTCCTTTAAAAACTTGCCTTTAGCAAGATGTTTGCTTTTTTTTAAAATAGAAAAAGTGTGCTAAAATAGAAGGGAGTGCTACCCAGAAAAAAAAAAAAGGCTTAATAGAACTGTGCAAAAATGAAGATGAATTTAATGTTAAAGTCTTATCTTGATTGTCATAAAACACCCACAATTCTCAAAGCTTTTGCCACTTCCAATTAATACAAGATAAAGACAACACTATAGGTGAAAGAAATGCAGACAACCACTGTATGACCACAGAAATGCTTACTTGCCCAAAGCATGTTTTATGCTCACAGAAGGGCTCCCAAAGACAGGTCGGCCCAGGATGGCTGGCAGTGAAAATCGCACATCTGTACTTAACCACGTGCTGCAAACTGCCTGGAGCACACTCAGCTCCACGGACCCGACATACATGGAACTACACCACATGCTGGCTCAGCAATAGCTCTTTCTTGCTCTGCCTTGGTCTGCTCAGACTGGGAAGTCCCTTTCCCTGTGTCTCTATGGGCAGAAGGGAGTGATCTTAAGGAGGGAGAGGGTGCCGAGAAGCAGGCAGCCCTGTTCAGGCTTCCCTGCTCCCCATGTTCTTGTCTCTGGCTTTACCCTCCCAGGGCAGGTGACACACAAGAGGCAGCAAACTCTGACGCCGATCGCACTATGGTAGACACTTTCTGTGGTACCCACGCAGATGGGAATGTACTAGAGCAGAGCTAAGGAGGCAGGAAGATCTCTGTTAGCACAGCTGAGCAGGGCACACACATTCTACATCACATAACCTGGTCCCAGCTTTCCACCCGTGCCTGCACAGTCACCGTTTTGGCTGAGGCTCCAGCACCTACCACTTCAACTCTCTAGTGCCGTCTTCAGACAGAGCATTTGAAGATTCACTGACAGCAACAAGAAATACAAACTTTCTGTGTTAAAATGAGAAGGCAGCAGGTGAACGTGCAAGGCGACCAGAGTAGGTTAGAAGCACACATTTTTTAAAGGTATGCACAGATCATATATTTCTGAGTTGTCCAGTTGAAACAGAAAGCTTCCTAATGTTTCAGCTAAATGTCGCAAAAACATCATAAAAGCAGCACAAAAACATGCAAAGTTTTCTCGAGGGTTTTACAAGCATTCTTTGTAAACTTACAAGGCATCAGAGTTATTTTCAGAAAGCGTTCACCTTTTTATGAAATGATCTGATAAAGAAATGAAAGCAAACATACTTTCTACAACTCCCCCTAGTAATTATTCACAGTGTGTTTAATGGAGAAGAATCTCAAGTGGAGCACATGACTTTTGATGATACTATCCCCTATCTAATCAATTCTAATGTAGTTTATTAAATAACTCTCTCTCCGTAAGACACTAAGCAATAGACAGTCATTAAATCATCTTACCGGACAGCAAATCCAAGACAAAATTAAAGTCTAATAGCTCAGTGCATAAGACTGATTAAACTATGTTTAGATTTTCATACTGAAGAAATATTACAATCATTCTTTGTTATCCAGTTCACTGTGCACCAGGCAAAAATTGTCATGAATGACAGGTATTAGTGAATTAGTAAAATTCTCACTAGTAGCCAAATTATGCAGCTGTGCTCAGTGCATAGCTCATGTATGAGCTAGTTGTTCGACACTAGTAGTAATTACATGGTAAAGGCAGTATCATCTTGACAAAATAAGATTCTCCTCTATTCTATTTCCCTTGGAGACATACTGAGCAGTAACATCAGATCAACCAAAGCATAGCTACCAGCATAAAAATACTGCTTGACAAGACAACTCCATTTACTCTGGCTGCATCTGGACAGCATGCAAAGTAGAGTTTAACTTCCTACCTCCAAGAAAAATTAAGCAGACTGTATCAACAACCATATGTTGTTGATACTATATATTGATGACACCTACCAGAAGCTCTTTTGGGTTGAAGTGTAATTGATTTATGAGGCAGTCAGATTTGTTAGTGTTTTTTGTAGGGTACCTGCAAAGATACACAACGAGAGAAAACAGCATCTTAAGCTGCTGACTGAGATATGAAAAAGCAGCTGCAGTCTGCCACACTTCTCTCTGTTGTCACTACCACTCTTTGGCTTGATTTTTCCTCTAACCAATAAAAAAAACCCCAAGCTGTTATTTGCCAAGTACGGTTTTCCTATGGTTGCCCACATAAAATTCCAGCAAGATCACATTCATGTTCACACAGTCAATGTATACACCAAGTGACCATTACCAAGAAATACCAGAAAGCCAAGTTTAATTTCTTACTAAAACAGTGCACCGTTTCAATAGAAGCATGCAGTATTAACTTTAAAATCTACCTCACAGACATACTATTTAGGTCTGCAGTACTTGAATGTCATTTGGAATTCAATTTTCTATATATTGTGTCATGTGTCTTATGCAAATTCCTTTTTGGTAGCTGACAAAATATTGAGTTACCTATTTATTATCTGATGTGTTTTAAAGAATGGAATCATCATCTGGTTTTGGCAGGTGCTTTGCGCTTGACAATATATTCCACAGGCAGTATTCAATCAGTTGTATTTAAAGCTTCCTAAGTTGCTAGGAGATACTTACCCAATCAAACCAGTTGCTTTCAAAAATATCTTGAACTCTCCAGTTATTAAAAAAGTACTTCTCACACTGTAACAATGTATTATTACAATGCTGTGGAGTAGGGGAGAAGCTGGGGGTTTTTTGGTTTGGGTTTTTTTGTTTGGTTGGTTTTGGGGTTTTTTTAATTTAAGTTTTTAATCTAGTTTGAATTACATTGATTTTATAACCTTACTTCCAAAGCAAGTTACACCTGCATTAGAATGAATATAAATTAAGAATGGAAAAATAAAAGAAATTAGAGAGTTTTTCATTAATACTTCAGAAGGTGCTAGAGAACTCCTGAGCTATTCTTCAGGGTCCTACAGAGGATCCTCATTCAAGACTCCAGATTCTCAGATGTTGAATTACTTCTACAAATCATGTCATAGTCATTTATACACCAGAGAGTCACAAGGAAATGAAATTAGCTCTGATCCTAAATGGAAGTGGAAAGAACATAGTGTAAAAAAATTACTGGTTCTTGGATGAGGAAGAACTCTTTAGACAGACAAAATAAAGTCAGAGCCTGAAAGGGGAAAAAAGGATAAGCAAACAAAAGTGTCCACTCGGGACACTGGAAAATTAGTGACTGAATATTCCTCAGGGAAACATTCTTTTTCCACTTGCAACTATGAGTAACTTGTATATTAATAAGCTGCTCTGATGAACCAGACCAGCTTCAGTATAGAGTGACAGCTCTTTCTGCTGATGCCTTCAAATCAAGTATTTCTCTTCATGCATCTCGAAGCCACTCACTCAGAGAAAAAATTACACCAGAAATTTTGCACACAGCATTAAATATTAAGAAGCTTCAGAACAAAACTGCCTGCATTTCCCATTTCATTGCTTCCCACCTTTCCCCGGCAACTACTTTCCATGAAAGAGGATAACAATGTTCCAGGCAACAAGGTAATTGAACAAGCATTATAGCAATTGTGCTCTGAATCTTTTCTCAATATCTAGAGGCACTTTTCTGTTCTGTATGTATGCCATTCACTGTTGAACCCGTGAAAGGCACTAGTCTACCACCAGTATTCTCCTTGGCTTACAACTGTACTAGGCTGTTGCACATCCTCACAGTGGGCAAAGCTGTCGTTTTCTACCATGGGTTAGTTTTTGGGGTGTCTCTGCTGGATAACTTGTCTAGGGCTATATACATTGGATTCAAACTTCGTAAGTTACATGGGCTTGTACTGGTTAGCTGGGAGGCATCCGGGGAATGTTAAAGTGAAGAAGCACCTGGAAAACATAGCAACTTGCCATTTCCAGTAAGTCCATACTGCTTGGGACATGACTGTCACTTATAAATGATCACATGTGACAAAGCATATCCCATACTAGTTATCCCCCATTCCATATCCCCCATTCCACCACTAAAAGAAAAAGATGAAGTGTTTTTCATTTGAAAAGGAAAAGAGTATCTTTGGTCTTCTCAGAGAATAAGCTATGCCCACATAAAACCCTTACTACACCTGATGTTAGTTGACAACTTTGTCAGTACACAGACTGAATGAGCAGGAAGTAAGTATCCAGCTTGTCTGTGCCTTTGAAAATTCCTCCAAGTAAAAAAGAGGAATAGGAAACACTAAAGGAAACCACTGCATGAGAAGCAGCTCTTTTCATGTTAGAAGCAAACACATGTATAAAGCCTGCCAAAGAAAGTCAAACAGGGTTTGTTTTATCCTCTTACATTATCATAAATATCAACATTCAATAAAATCTCCATGTACTATGTACCAATTCCACTGTATTAAAAGGATGGTTGTTTCCAGTCATCCCCTACTTTTTTTTAATTGAGAACTATCACAGAAAAGCAGCCACACAGTACATGAAGTTGCACACAACGACACTGAGAAAGTAAACACAAGAATGGTCCAACACAGCACCTTGCCCAGAAAATGTCCTTTAAGCCTTTACAGTGTTTCCAGTTCGCTGTATCTGCAAGGAGTAACATTCTCTGAGCATGAAATGTTACCAGAGTACATCAGTCTGACTCAAAGCAGCAAAAAATATTTTTGCTCCTCTTCCAAGTTGTCCCCTCCTCAGATTTCACTGCCAGTCACGAAGTGTTGATGCAGGCATCAACAGCTGAAAGAGTTTTGAAGTAATAGCTCTTAGCAATAATTCCAATAATGTGAAAGATTCTTAATAATACCTTTAACACACAGAAGGACAATCCCCATGGAAACCAGAGATTGTTATCTGAAACAAATGCATTTGCAATGCAGTCATCCAAAAAAAGAAGAAGAAATATTGCTCTTTGTTGATTAACTCATGGAACCCAATCCATTAGCTGAGTATGACATTCTTCTTACATTTTTGTTAACATTAATCAGTGCATAATTGAATCAAAACAAAGTCCGCACTCTAGTAAAATCCTCCTCCTCACAGCTTGCTGATTTCCCTCCCATCCAGAGTGGGGTTCTCGGGATCCGTCCGTCCGTCCCAGCAGAGTCTCTGTGTACCCCACCCACGCTCGGCACAGCGTTACAGGGAAGGAGCTGGCAGCCCTCTTTATAAAAAAACAAAGCAGGAAGCAATGAAAAGGGTTAGAAACCAGGCTTTAGCCATTAAAACCTTCCATTAAAAAGTCACAGGTTCTGTCAACATGATGAATGGAAAAAACTCCTCTTGTTGAAACACCAGGTTTGACTACATTCCCAACCCTCAAACACTCTCTTTTTATTATTTGCTGAGGTATTTTGAGGAAGCTGTTTTCCACAGAACTTACTCTGTTAAAAGACAAACAAAAGGTGGTTCACTGGAAACATTTGTGGCAACCCATGATAGGTAACTATCAAATACCCTTCTTATGTTAAAATGCATGTTTTTTACTTATTCATCTCCAGAGGGAACAGGAATGTATCAGGATACATCTTGGCTTATGTAGCTTGAAGAAATGCATAACTTTATCGCAGAAGTCACAGAATAGTTGAGGCTGGAAGGGACCTCTCGAGATCATCTGGACCAAACCCCTTGCTCAAGCAAGGCCAAATTCTTGTAATTCTTATATATTTTAGTTTAAAAAGCATAGTCACCAGACTAACAGAATTGCCTATATAGATGAAAAAACCCCATGAAACAAAAAGTAAACTTCCTGAAACCAAATCCAACCTCTTTTAACATTCTAGCTACCAACTTCAAAATTCAGTGATAAAATAACAATTGCACTCCAGTTAAAAAGAGTGGGCAATAACTTCATTTGTTGTTTTAGCATATTTCTTTTATTTTCAGTTTGTGCACATGTGCAACCAAATGTTTTATATCCAAGATGAAGTGTCTTCTGCAAGAGAACTAGCTTGGAACAAGGCCTGCTGTATACCGAAACTTTTTTTTTCCCCCTTCATCAAACAGGTGATCTCCTTAATTTTAAGATAACGTTTCTCACTCCTATTCTTAGAATTCTCATTCACATGCTCCTACTCACATCATAAGTATTGATTTAGAAGTATAATTATGTAAGAGATTTATCAGCATGGAGCTCTGGTCACCAAACTCAGCTCAACGGAACTACATCAGCACGAATTAGCTCCATACAGAGTAGTTACCTGCAGAGCATTTCAGCATAGATGTAAATTATATTGGAAGCCCTTTCATTCAGAGTGTGGTAGTGAACATAAGATTTCCATGCAGGAAGAGGAAAGTCATTTGAGTTTTGTTGCAGTATTGCCTAGGTCTAGTCCAAGGTCAACACCTGCCTACACAATCCACTGGCAGCAGCTACTCCGACTTGTTGTGAAGACGGTTGTGAAGATGGAGTAAAGTTAGAAAACATATATGAAGAAATTTAAAATTGTTCATACAGCAAGCATAACTTGTGTGATATGATGGTATTTGTAACATCAAAACCACTATGCGAAATTATCATTAATATAATTCCATTTGTGATCTTTTTTCTGTTGTCCTTAGTATTTTATGAATTTAGTGTCTGTAGCCAGATTCTAAAGTCACTGCATCATGCTAAAGGTCTCAGATGCCCACTTGTATTTCTTTTAAATATACCCATCTGAAGGGAGGTAAGAAAGTACTGCACTGATAATTCTCCAGTTTTTCATACCCACGGCCACTTTTTTCCACCTCACTTTTTGTACTCACTGTCTCATTAAATGGACTGAATTTCTGGACAGGAACAATCATTTTCTCAGTTCCGATAAACTACAGTTCTTCAACAACCATTACCTTCATTTCAGTCAATCAAGAAAATAATCAAACCCACCTATTTTGCTGAAGTACACTTGACTTGTCTGAATTCCTTGCCTCTATTTTAAAAATAATGTCATCAAAGAACCTGAAACACTTCAAGCTCCTTGGAAGGAAAAAAGTTTAAAAGACTATTGTGTCTGCAACTTCAAAACCTTGGACTATTCTCAGGTTAAGAAAATATGACAAATTTATAGCATTACCTTTGAAACCTAGGCTAGGAAATTAAAAACCTGAAAAAAGAATGTCCAGATTTACTGCTCTAACCGTAAGAGGAGTATAAATCTTTTTAAAAGTTACTAACTTTTTGAATCACAGTGTCTAAGGGACCAGCTTGTTTTACTTATTGCAAAAATATAACCCAAAGACTTTACATGACCTCCATGACATGGGGACCAATGTTTTTACCTCTTCTATAAAAGAAGGGAATAGAAATAAAAAAGGAAATAGATATAGAAGAGGTAAAAATATTGGTGTCCATATCATCAACGTACATTAAATCATTAGCAGAAGTGCTGGATCCTGCATCTCCTTTGCCAACCAAGTATCACAACTAGTGAACCACCTGGCCTTGTGCCAGTTGCCCTCAGAGCACAAATCTGATGTTCTTACCGAAACAGTACAAGGTCTGGGATGCAAGTGAGGCAGGTAATTTTTCTGAACAGCCAGCCTGTCTGTTCTTCATCATCCTTGGTACTAAGGGAATAGCTTCTGTCCCTTTGTCTTTTAAAGAACTCAGAAAAGGACCATTTTGGACCTGTACGTCATGAAATGACTGAGGGGATGCTATAGTAGCACTTCTTACACAAGGCGATGTCAAGCAACACAGTAATTTCCTTGAGCTCCCGACTGCTGCACTGAATCTAATTGTAAATAGCAGTCTTAATATAGGGAGCAAGTACTTTTAAGATTTGTTTTTAAATAACAATGCTATCTGCCAATAGGTCTTTGTAGAGAGCCTGTAGCCACTTCTGTTGGTAACCTCGCTATGTACGTCCAGACACATTTCTTCAGATGCTCCTTTTTTGTCTAACTTCACGCACATACACCTGCCAATGCATATGCAGGTGTGTTGGTGATGTTAAGGAGATCCAGTCACTAAGATGTGACTTTCTACACCACAGATGCGGCTCAACTTTGCTTCATTTACAGGGACAGCCCCAGTCCCTACTAGGTTCTTCCCGGAGAAACCTGCAGGACCCCTGTCCCCTCTGCGCTACGTGCCAAGGTCAGATCCAGGAAGAGACTGACAGTTTCGCACTTGTGAGGCTGTGGAAAAACTTCTGTCTTTTAGAGCAACTCCAGTATTTGGCCTGGGCTGTAAGCTCCTCCAGCATTCACAGCAGACAGGAACAACTTCCCACCTTCCACTTCGGAGGTGATGACCTCCTGTGCTCTTCAGAGTCTTAATCCTTCCTGCCTTCACCGTCATGTCTTTACAAAATGCTACCAGACCAGAACGCAATGCAGACATGGTCCAACAACATCGCGCTTATGCAAAATTATTTTTTCTGTATCTAATAATTTTCCAGTGTTCACTAAAGGTATAAAGACAAAACTTATAAAAGGAATCAGCTGCTGTGCCATATTGTAGTATAGTGGATATGTGAGATCTATACTGTCTAACAGTATACAACCAACTGGACAATTTGACTAAATTACTGATCAAATGATTTCCCTGGTTCATTAATTGAGGAAAAAAGCAGAAATACACACAATTTAAAATGAATTATACTTAAAAGAGGGCCACAATTTTAAAAGCTTGTGGTAATTACTAGTAGTTAGAATACAGACTTTGTATTTTCCTCCGTAATTGAGGCTATATTGCACTCGTGATTAAAAAAAATAATTCCTACCCATTAGCATCAATTTTCATCCTCTGCTGCAGCTGAAATGGTAGCATTTGTAGCTGAAAGACATCATAGTAACAGCTATTTCATAGGGCAGAAATTATTTTCAGGCCTACTCCACAGTCTTGTGGTTTTTGGTTTTTTTTTTGCTTTATACAACTAAGAAAGATCTGATGTCATTTTTGCGTCTGTTTGACTGTGCTTCCCTTTCTCCAAAGTGCCAGGTTATCAGAAACAAAATTTTATTCTTTATATAGTTTTGCCATGCAGCCATTCACCAGGTAACCAGCTGGGCATATTTGCTCTTGATTCTTTACACACAGATGTCTTCAGGCAGAAATTACATATGCTTAATACATCCTGCACAGTAGACTTAATTTACATTATATTTAGAAACAAGCTTTTTTCCCTCCCCTCCACAGCTAACTGAAATGAACGGTTCTCTCTGCTCCTCCTAGCCCTGTGAATGGACTCAAACAATTCTCACTAGTGAGTCAAAGAAATTCAAACTTAAGAAATTTAAAT
>NW_010533987.1:0-4509 GCF_000687285.1 Phaethon lepturus
TCCATCCCCTCAAGAGGTGTGGGAGGAGAGATTGCCAGTGATGACTGAGGCAAAGTAATCATTCAGCACCTCTGCCTTCTCGTCCTTTGTTACCAGTCTGCCAGTCCTGTTCATCAAGGGGGATACACTTTCTTTGACCTTCCTTTTCTGGCTGCCATATCTGTGGAAGACCTTCTTACTATTCTTTGACCAGGCTGTGTCCCTGTACTCTTCCCAGGATACCTGTCCCTGCTTCCACTGCCTGTGCATTTCCTTCGTGCCCTTTGTATTGACCAGCAGGTCTCAACTCAGCCATGCCGGTCTCTTGCCTTTCATTCCTGATCAAGAATGCTCTTGCTCTCTATGGAAAGCGTCCTTAAAGGTCTGACAGCTCTGTTCTGCTCCCTTGCCCCAAGGGTAGTTTCCCAGTAGGTCCTATTTAATTCTTTGAAGAGCTAGAAGTTTGCTTTCCTAAAATTCAAGGTCCTGAGTTTACTCTTTGCCTGCCCCATATCCCTCAGGACTGCGAATTCCGCCGGAGCATGATCACTGCAGCCCAGGCTGCCTCCAATCTTGATGTCACCAATTAGCTCACTTGCATTGATGACTAACAGGTCCAGTATGGCATCCCCTCCAGTAGGGCTGTCTATCACCTGGCCTAAGAAGTTATCCTGCATGCACTCCAGGAATCTCCAGGACTTTACCAGCAGATGTCAGGGTGGTTTAAGTCCCCCAGCAGGACAAGAGCCTATGAGCATGATGCCTCCTGTAGCTGGAGTAGGAAGGCTTCATCAGTAGACTCCCCTTGATCAGGTGGACTGTACTAGTCACCAACCACAAGGTTCCCTTTGTTGCCTCAGTACCTGATTCTTACCCATAAGCTTTCGATCTGCTCCTGGCTATTCTTCACAGACAGCTCTTCACACTCTATCTATTTCTTGACATAGAGGGCAACGCCTCTACCCTTCCTTCCTTGCCTGTCCCTTCTGAACAGCCTGTAGTCAATGACAGCTGCTCTCCAGTCGTGGTATTTGTCCCACCAAGTTTCAGTAATGGCAACCAAGTCATAGCTTTCTAGCAGCATGGTGGCTTCCAACTCGCCCTGTTTTTTGCTTATGCTGTGTAAATTGGTGTAGAGGCACTCCAGCTGGGCTGTCAGCCATGTCACCCTCTTAGAGGAACACCCCTTAATTCCTTTGAGGTCTTTCGCTGGTGCAACAGGCTGAGGGGCCTCACTAGCACCCCATCCCTCTAACCTTGGCGTGTCATCCCGCAGCTTGTCACAAGCAAGCCTGATATCACCCCCCCCTTCACGTCTAGTTTAAAGCCCTGTTAATAAGCTCCGCTAGCTTGTGAGCAAAGACCCTCTTCCCCATTTGAGAAAGGTCAATCCCATATGACACCAGCAAGCCAGGTGCTGTGTAGGCCATGCCATTATCAAAAAATCCAAAATTGTGGCTGGGGAACCAGTCAAAGAGCCATGCATTAATAGGCTGGGCCCATCTGTTTCTTTCTCTGTCGGCGGCCCCCACTAGATTGTTTCATCTGATGTCTCTGCCTGCAACTGGAAGGAGAGAGGTAAAAATAACCTGTGCTCCAGATTCCCTTATCAACTGTTCCAAGGGCCTGAAGTCTCTTTTGATCATCCTTGGACTATGCATTGGAGCTTCGTTGCCACCCACATGGAAGAGCTGTAGTGGGTAATAATCCGAGGGGCATACTAGGCTAGGAAGTTTCCTAGTGATGTCTTTTACCCAGGACCCAGGGAGGCAGCAGTCCTTGACTGCTTAGCAACAACTGAAAACATCAGTACGTTATCAACATTATTTTCATCCTTCATGCAAAACATATCTGCATACTAGATTCTGTGAAGAAAATTAACTCTATCCCAGCTGAAACTAGTACAAACTGGCTAATTAAAAGCAGCTTTACAGCTGGCAGTAACAGTATTAGTACAAAAGAGCCAGATGTGGTCATGAATTGTCAGCA
Source organism: Phaethon lepturus (assembly GCF_000687285.1). Classification (NCBI taxonomy): domain Eukaryota; kingdom Metazoa; phylum Chordata; class Aves; order Phaethontiformes; family Phaethontidae; genus Phaethon; species Phaethon lepturus. The sequence goes on from NW_010533987.1 coordinate 1,969, forward strand.
GTTCAGTGAGGACCCCTCACCTGTAAAGGGTCAACAGAGTTTGTCTCTCTTGTGAGCTCATTTTTTAGCAATTTCCAAAGGTAAGCTCACATATTTTATATTCTTCCCCCATGAAAAGAAACATGAATGTGAATTATTGTTTAACCTATATACCGTCCAGGTACCCAAGGAAATCTTTTTTTTTTTCATCTTAATTAGTTCAGGATCCCATTAAGAATCTCTGCTACTTCTGCCTTCTCATTAATATACATTAAAAGACTTTTTGTCTGCACTTTGGGTAAACAAACAGGCTTTCTGTTCTGGGAAATGTTGTTTGAAAAGATAATGGCGATGTTTTGTTTGTTTTGGATTCAGGCGGGCTAGTTAAAGACTGGGACCTTCCTGCACTGAACACATGCATTGTCATGAGCTTATCTGTCTCCAGAATAGATTGTTGTCATAAATATAATTCTATATAAATAGAAATAGTTTAAGAGGCAAAGCAAAAGCTGCGCACACAAGCAAAGCAAAACAAGGAATCCATTCACTACTTCCCACCAGCAGGCAGGTGTTCAGCCATCTCCAGGGAAGCAGGGCTCCATCACACATAATGGTTTCTTGGGAAGACAGACGCCATAACTCCGAACGTCTCCTCACCCCTTCCTTCTTGTTCGCCCCAACTTTATATACTGAGCATGATGTCATATGGTATGGAATATCCCTTTGGTCAGCCTGGGTCAGCTGTCCTGGCTGTGTCCCCTCCCAGCTCCCCGTGCACCCCCAGACTTCTCGCTGGCAGGCCAGCATGAAAAGCCAGACAGTCCTTGACTGCTTAGCAACAACCCAAAACATCAGCGCATTATCAACATTTTCTCATCCCAAATCCAAAACATAGCCTCACACTAGCTTCTGTGAAGAAAATCAACTCTATCCCGGCTGAAACCAGGACACAGCTCTTACCAATGATTGTGATAGGTAACAGTTCACTATAAATATTTTTTAAAATAAGTAATTGACTTGATGAAATGCAGATGAATAGCTCCTTAACTTTGCTTTTAACAAAATCCTGTGTAGGACCTAGTTTAAAAGCGTCTTTCTTAAAAAAAACTCGAATAGCTCATCATTAAAGACACCTAACATTCAACCCAGGGAGATCACCACTTTCACGAATAAGCATTGGTACATTCCCATGCAAATCTCCAGCTACAGAGCTCAGGATTCCCTAATCCAAAAATGCACCAAAATGAGCTCACTCCCAAAAAACATTACAGCTTACACAGAATAGTGTTTTCAATACCACTGCATTTCTCTGGAAATGTTCTGGCCGTGTCTCTTACAAACTGGGGTTTTTTTAATATAATTTAAAGAAACTGTTAAAAATCTGTCATAACCATTTCAGAGAGCAGAGAGGCATTTCAGCATTTTGTGTATTATCAGACACATCTCCATTTAAATACAATGGTCATTACACATGGTAGCTCTCCTTTATCCACATGCCTTTGTGTTACTGTGCAAAAACTACTTATCCGAACTTTTTGTACTACAAGTTAATCCTCTGTATGCGTGGGTTTTTTTCCTCAAAGTTGCCTTCAGCACAACACTTGGGGTTAGTGTAAGCTCCTGAGCCCTTAGTATCTTTCTTCAGAGTTAGAAAAGCAAACATCTAACAGGCAGAATATAATCTGTGGAATAGCTAACAGAATGTCAGAATATTTAGAACTGAAGTAACAGCTTAAATGCTTAATTTCCCTGCTCTAAGGGCTATGCAGACCTGGTGCAGACACCAGTTTCTGAACTAGCATGAAGGGTCAGAATGGACCACTATATAGGACTAGAACTGAATCCACAAGTATCAGTTGGTTAAGGTTATGCATCTGAACATCAAATCACTGTATCAAATACAACAGACTTCAGAAATGCAAACACTGTGTAGTATGAGTACAGAGTAATTATGCTGGGTGTATAGAGCCAAAATGGACAACACAGCAGATCGAAGAGATGTAGCCACAAGAAATCACATTCAGAAAACAAGTTACAAAGGCTGTAAAGGTGTTTCATTCTATGAAGCAAAACCCCTACTCAAGTCCTGTTACTTCCTTTGCTCACAACTCACTGTGACCTGTGCTTCTGTTACTAGTTTCAGGATGGTACTTCTGTTTCTCTAGTTTACAACTATTATTTTTACTTTCTCTAAATTTCCCAAGTCCGTACACTTAGTATAATGCAATTATTCTATAATTATAGTACCTCCCCAAAGGGTTAGTTACAGAGGTGACACTTGTCACTAAATTGAAGACAGAGGGGAAAAAAAATTGTGTCCCACTTTGAGAAACATTAAGGCAAAAAAGTTTTCACTTAGTAGTAAAAATAGTGTATTGACATACCACTAAGCAACTACGATAGGCAGAAGATCCTGTTGATATGATGTGACAACCAAAGAGAGAATAAACTACACCAAGATGTCAAAGTTAGTAAAAAAAAAACCTGCATGAGGGGAAAGAGAAAGGTAAGGTATACAAGTAGGAAATACTTCATTACTGTCCTGGTTTCAGCCAGGATAGA
>NW_010533988.1:0-4565 GCF_000687285.1 Phaethon lepturus
GTGTGAGGAGAGGGGCTGGAGCCGTGTGAAGAGTATGCACACGTGCAGACAGACAAGTACGTGTCGTTGTCATGGAATTTGTAGCCCGTGAGTGAGAATAAAAGGGACTGCCAAGACAAGCCCTCGTGTGTGGGCGCCGCCACTGCCACAATCGCCCACCACCGAAACATCAAGAAGTTTGGACCCCGGGACACCGTGGATCCATGGTGGCGACTTTTCTTGTAAATCTACCCCGAATGCTTGCTTGATTTCTGTCTTTTTATTCCACACTGTCCTATTGCTATTAATTTCTTACTTTTAATTATTGCTACTAATTTTTTATTTTATTTTTGATAATAAAAGTTATTTGGGGTATACAGCATTTGACCTCGTTTGTGTTTTAATCTTGCTCTTGAGGTCATATTGAAACCTCCCTCGACACTGGATTGGGACACATTCTTACACAGATGCCAGCCAAAAAAGGAGATGGAGAACCTCACTGCAAGAGGGGTTTTCGTGGAGATGAAAATGCTAATAAACAGCATGAAGACAAGAGAGTGTCTTCTGTGCTGGGAGGAAAATTAGGTTTGGGTATTTTAAAGCAAAATCTTACTTGGGATTTGCAGACTTTCTTGGGAAATTGTGCCATCACAGACAACTGTGAGTCCTTGGAGGGTTCTGGAGGAGCCTTTTGGTTTTGGAAGGTAGAAATTCCCAAATGAAAAGGCTGCTTTAGATTTCATACTAATTAACAGGGACGAATTTACTGTGGATCCAAAAAGGACAGGTTCATTGCTTTAAAGAGAAGAAAGTGCAAGATAATGAACGTTAAACTTAAGGAATTGGTAAAGACTTAGGAAAACCCACTCATTTTGAAGAAGTCAATGATGAACTGTTCAGAGTGGAGAACTATATTTAGAGATGATTGTGGATACAACAAGAGCTGTTCTGTGACCTAAAATGAGAAAGGAATTGGACAGAGTGCAAAAATAAGGATGCACATTAGATGACTATAAGAAGAAAGCAAGTATGAAGGGTTCATGGCAGAACAATTGTACAGAATAGAGTTTCTATTAGCAAGGCACACTAAAGGAAAGGGGAAAAGGTCATACAGAAATACTGGGAATGACAGAAAAGCAAGCTCAAACATGGGACAGCAAAACTTCTAAGGTTTTCAAGAACTGGTTTTTGATCATCAATGATGGACTGAGAATCCTTCGTCTTGCCTCAAAAGTGGTTTGGACTTGGAAGATTCTTGCAACTTCCCTTATAGCTCATCTTTTTCCTATCTATGGGACAAGGCAAATCAGGATTTTTGATAATGAATCACAAAGCAGCAGTAATTATACCACCATACTTTCTACAAATGAAGTCTTTAATGACTTTTTAAAATATTTATTTGATTCTGAAGATTCAAAAGCACTCCTTGACTGAATAGCAAACTTCTTAAATGCATATGAAGGAGGGAATGAGCGGCTCTGTGGTGCTTAGTTGTTGGCCAAAACAAGCAGCAAGTTCTTGCTCTCAAACTTCATCATGTAGGGGTGATTTTATTTATGAATTGGGGATGTGTGTGTTTGGTTTTGGATGTTGCTGGGTTTTTTTTAGGAAAACTTCTTGCCAGATTTTGGCCCTCATATTTCACAAGAAAATCAGCATTTAAATATTTTTTCCTAAAATATCCAAGCCCAAGAAGCTGCTCTGGATGTTGTCCTGGTTTCAGCCCAGATAGAGTTAATTTTCTTCATAGTAGTTAGTATGATGCTATGTTTTGGATTTGAGATGAGAAAATGTTGATAATAGACTGATATTTTCAGTTGTTGCTAAGCAGTCAAGGACTGTCCAGCTTTTCATGCTGGCCTGCCAACGAGAAGGCTGGGGGTGTACAGAAAGCTGGGAGGAACACAACCAGAACAGCTGACCCAAACTGGCCAAAGAGATATTCTGTACCATATGATAACATGCTCCGTATATAAAGCTGGAACAAAGAAGAAGGAAGGGGTGGAGGGACGTTCAGAGTTACGGCGTCTGTCTTCCCAAGAAACCATTACGCATGACAGAGTCCTGCTTTCCTGGAGATGGTTGAACACCTGCTTGCCAATGGGAGTAGTGAATGAATTCCTTGGTTTGCTTGCGTGCACAGCTTTTGTTTTACCTATTAAACTGTCTTTATCTCAAACCATGAGTTTTCTTATTTTTACTCTTCCAGTTCTCTCCCCCATCCCTCCATGGGAGAGCTCGCAAGCAGCTGCATTGTGCTTTGTTGCTGGCTGGGGTTAAACCACAACAGATGTGTAAAGTCATTCTGCAACAGTAAAAAGCTCTAAAAGCATTGCAGTCAGGTGTACAGGGGCTGTAAGCTGATTTGTATAAATGGAGAAGCCTAAAATAGCTGCAATCATTGTATTAGCTTAATTATCTACGTAGTTTTTTAAATGCTCATGTACATGTTCATACATGCAGATGTATCATACACATACACTCACATTTTATTCAACCTTCTAGAAGATATTTACAGGTGTTGGTAATAACATGGAATAGCATATGAAGTGCTACACAACAAGGATGGTACTTAGTTCGATAAATTTTGATACCAAGGTGGACAATGTAGGAATGCCCTGAGTTCTTGAGGTAATTCCTCTCTTCACTGCATCAAAATCATTCTTTTCATTTCATAACAACCTGGTTTTCTCCCAAGTGTAGCCTGTGTTTCACTGAGTTTTTTAAGTGTGAGAAGATTGAAGTGTTTTGTACTATTAAGGTAATTTGAATCAAAGGAAAGGCAAAGACTACCTTAAAAGATGTTTAATGTATTTTAGCTTACAGTCTAATTAGCAGGTTTACTTGGAAATTCACAGAAAAATAGTTCTGTCCTCAGAGAGTAAAGCTCTTCTGTAAAGCTGAAGGAGATGCACTTTGTTACATATCAGTAATACAAGTGGTTTACTCCCTGTGGCGAGAACAAAACTGATTTTGGGCCCAGCTAGGAGTTGGCAAAAGTACCTTCATAGTGAAACCTCCATGGGAGTGGGCTGATCTGTGTGTCCAAGGAGACTGTTTTACCTCACTAGATACAGTTAATTACCATCCTCACAATCAATGCCAGTGTTGTTTGTGCTTTGAACCACATGAGTTTACAGTCTCTATCTTGTATCCCATTGTTTCAAATTCTCTGGACATTCTTAGTCCTCTGGGATTACTTTATAAATGAAACTCCCAAGTACTGCTTCTGCAAAGCCTGCACCAGCGTTAAAAGTTTCTCGTTGTAGCTCTTTTTCTATAGCTTGCCAGATTCTTCTGCTATAGGTATCTCGTGCTGTGACTCCCATGACTGTCTGAAAACTAGTATTCACTCAAAATAGGCTTGTCCAAATCAACATGGTGCTTGTTCTTCATTAGCAATTGGAGAGAGTTTGTGTTGGTATAACTGGGGTTTCACTCAAAAGCTACTAATGCTAAAAGGGACTATTGATTATAGATTTCAGCAAGCTTTTGACCAGGTGTTCTATCTTTTTCTCACATATTTGCAACTGTATTATTAAATTACAACAACACCTTCTCAACAGCTTCTAGAAGTGTGAAGGCAGTAAAAGAGGGTCAAAGGAAAGAAGGCAAAAAAGTGGTTGTGACTTTATGTCTACAGGGATTGTGAACAGCAGCTGCCATTCATAGTCACCAGCAGCTGCAATCATACCACATTTTATGCTAGTTACACATGTCGATCTTTTCCAGCTCATTATGGATTTTAATGTTTAATTAGATCAATAATTAATTATGCATTAGAGATGAGCAAAATTCAAAATTTCTATCCTGTGAGAAATTCCCACATTTCAGTGTGAATTTTTGTGCCAAATTGATGTGAAATGATCATCTCACTCAGAGATGGGGTACTCCACTCCTTGGGAGTCAGCCATAGTCCATCATATCCAGACCTACATCTAATGCTTGAATACGGAGTGGAGTCTGCATATTGTACTAATATCAGTCTTCAAAACTTATTAGCTGTGGGAGCTGGGAAGGAACGTTTTGCTCCCTATGAACAGGAGTTTAACTTCTGAGTTCGTTTATTATTTTACCTTCATCTGAAGCCCTGTATTGCGACTGTGACAAAAAGCAGAGTAAGATGGTGTTCTTAGGGAACACCAGTTGTCCAGTCGCTGTTTGTTTACTGTCCTACTTAAAACAATTACTACATTTGGGATCAGAAAGGGTCCTTTTGCCCTCTTTAATGGTATGAAGGACAGGCCACTTCCTGAGACTCTGGGACCTTGCAGCAACACCATGTCTTTTGAGCAGGGCCTAAGGCTGCTGGCAAAATCTTAATTACTGTGAATCTTTCCTCAGGTGTACTATGGCTGTAGCTTTCGAAGATGATGTTTGAGGAAATTCCAAGTTGTCTGAAGTCCTGTGTCTGGAGGGACCAGATGAACCAATAGTCTTGACAAATGTGCTCTGGTGAAAAACTAAGCTTAAAAATTACCTCTAATAGACATGGACTGAGCCCAAGAAACAGAGGGCATGAAGCAATTTCTTCCGGGTTGCTTAATGTCTCAGCACAAACACCTGACAAGCCCCACCAAGGCAGG
>NW_010533988.1:4596-21878 GCF_000687285.1 Phaethon lepturus
AGTGTAACTACATAGGAGAAACTAGCAGTATATTTAACAGAGAAAAAGCAGAGAATATTTCCAGGAGCTCTGGGCCCAGTGAAGCCCCGTCATGCTGCAGTTTTGTGTCCTTGTTCTAGCCTATCGGAGTTTTCTGCTACCTAAGAACAGTTGAGTTCATTCCACCTTTCTTCCAGGTGAACACGTTTTCTTTTACCTGTCTGCCTGCTTTCCACAGAATTTATAGGAACTTTATGTTCTACTTCTTCATCAAATCTGGTTGAGTCTGGGCAACTGATTCCAAAGTTACAAGAGAGGGAAAACTGACAGAGTGGAGTCACAGAAGCCCTGTTTTCTGGAGAAAGGGATGAATGGAAAACAGGGTAAAAGAATCCTTCATCCTAGTAGCTATTGACTGTTGCTGTGAATGTCCGTAATGAATAGCATGATTCACTGGGGAAATGGCTAGAGAAGTGCAGCAAAAGCTACCTCCACTACCAAGATGTCATATAACAGTCAGATCCATACAAAGTGTCAGATGAGATTGATACCTGGGATACTCAGGCTCAGGTTCTTACCTACATACATAGAGTGGTAACTTATGGTGAATGGTCCGATATCTGTGGGAGAATCTTTTCTGTCTGCATTGGGATAGTGGTCACCTTGGTGACCTACGGTGCTTCATATAGGTTGAGTAGAAATAGGGATTTTTGCATATGAATAGCTATATATTTGGGATATCAGTTATGTGATTTACCATGTCAGGATATGTTACTTGGTGTTACTTGGAAATGTTAACATCCTGTTCCTTGCTATCTGGCATTTTGTGTGACATTGACCTCCATGCTCTGTCCGTTAATCTGCAGAAAAGAGGCAGCAATCCAGTGGCTGAGACATGCAGTGCCTGCAGCTCTCAATGGATTCATGTGATCATAACTGGCAGTGCTCCGGAAAGTCAGGTATTTGCAGAAAAAGGACAGTACTACACATCCTTTCCTGCTCCATTTCTAGTGCTAGCCATTGGTAGCCCTTTTTCCATTTTTTAGAAGTTCATTTGAATGAATAAACCTCAAAACTGTGAAAAATCCAGGAAAAATCTGGCTACCTTTTACAGTCTGCCAAGGCCCACAGTCTTAAAAACCCTTAAAGGTAACACTGCTAAAAAGTATGCAAATTTTAAGACACTGAAGCAGGATCAGAGTGCAAGTTTTTCTTGAATTATCACAGTATTTTAAACTGCAGCTTCACAGCTGATAGCAGCCTCTTACTAAGGACAGCAGGCCTTCTGCATCCAGTTGAGATATTCAGCTGCAGGTACACTGGAGTGCTCCCAGGAAACAATCAGCACTGTATTTAAATTTCCACTGAAAATTAGTTTCTTCCTCTTCACATGCTCCCTCTTGCCACGGAGAAGATTTAGAATTCTTTGAGAGAGAAGGGGAAATGAAATTACTTCAAGAAACAAGATTGATGGACCTAAGAAAAAAAAGAAGATTGAAATTCTCAGATATCTCCAGGGCAATTAAATTCTAATTGCAGGAAGTGCCTTGTGTTGAACCTGCAGGCTGCACCAAGATGGGCCTATAAACTCCAAAAGACACACCACGTAGCTGTAACACATATATTTATCAGTAGGCAGCCCTGTATCGAGTGGGCACAACTGAATAACAGGAATGACCGCCATTGATTCTTGCTCTCTCTCATTATTCCAAAATAATAGGAGACAGCCCTGAGGTGTCTCCTGATGTTGTTTCATTACACCTTCTGAGCAGGGAGTTGGTGCTACTCCTTTCAGTTACAGAAATGGCATCCTTAGTTATCTCCGTTTCCTAAGACATCTGCTTATGGAACAGTTTTGGGGCTCTCTTCTTTCAGAGCTACCACTTCCTGGAGCCAGACCTCAGTATGAGCTAGCCTGGAGTGAAAAATGCACTGCCTTACCCAGCGAAGCTAAACTCCCAAACCAAGCCTGCAACTTGAAGCAGTGTTTCTGAGTGCCTAAAGACTGGGATTATCCCCTGCTTAAGCCTTGTTTTCTTAAGAGAAAATAGGTTGAGGTTTACCAATTTCACAAGGAGCAGTGTCAGAACAATGCTATCAACTGAATATCCCAGCCTGCTTTAATGCTCTCATTTCTGCTCTAATGAACAGCTGTCCAATGTGGTCTCTATTTGCACTAGAATGGTAAGGAAAGACACAGGAGCAAACAAAGAGACAAACATTTCTGAATCTAATTTATCTTAGAGATACAACCTTTTGTAGCAGGTATATGCTGAATTTTGCAAAAGGACTGAATTATTGCTAATTCTGCTTTCAGCAAAAACAAACCTAAGGTTGCTGCCATTCTAGTTTGCCTACAGACACTCATGTGAAGCTAAGTCTATTAGGTCATTCCCAATAGTAACCATTAATTTCTCTGGCTTTTCAAGGCCTATATTTTTATTTCATCTTGTTGTTGCATGTGCACAAACTGGAATGATGAATGCTTCCTCCAGTTCATAAAAAGATCAAGCAACTGAACCCAGATTTAAATTTTATGAACTAGACTATTCTTTTCTGGTGGAAAAACCTGCCACAAAAAATTTGCTTTGTCAGGTCACATGATATCAAGGGGAAATACATGTTTGATCATTTTTTCCAAATAGATAATGAATTTTAATTGCAAATAACTTTTAACTGCATAACAATATTTGACTTTTCTTCCTTTGTAACATCCTTGGAATTAAATGGTCTGTGTAAGAAAAGGATGGGAGCTGTCTAATTCTTTTGAATAGTTTCATTCACAAAGTTACTTAAATGGAAAGAATGGGAGACTGAGTTTCTTATTTCTGAATTGGTAAGATTCATGCAATACTTGTTGATTGAGTAATATCAGAGCAAAGACTTAAAGAATTCATCTTGTCAAGTCAGTTTGTATAAATAATTTTGAAATAAAACTGGACAGAAGTGTGGTTGTTTTATCTGAAAATTGCAGTTACTTACATGAAACTTCAGGGGTATCATGAAGGTTTAAAATGATTATTCATAATAATGGGTTGATTTGTGGACATTGTGAAAATTTGAATGGTCCTTAACAGTGTATAATCACCGAAGAGTTTTCTGTTGCCTCAACAGAGGGATTGAGAGAAACAGAAGAATAGAGAGAAGGAAGGCAAAAGTGGTGGTCAAGTCTCATTTTTCTGAAGTAGAAAGAGGTTTTTGGTTTAACATAATTCTTCTGGGGATTGCAGTGCTGTAAAAGCAGCTGCATTTGTGAGAAATCACAGCCCTGCCAAAAAGTATAGCAATAATATGTAGGTATCAGCTGGCCTATAGATTGTCCCCTTACATGCCCAGGGGAGTCAGGTCATGAACATTGGTTTAAAAATTTTTGTAAGTATTTGAACCTTTAATCTTCACATTTTCAAAAATTCTATGCCCCTTTAAAAAAGCAACATATTGAGTTGTAACTTTCCATAAACCCAAGGCTAAAAAGACAAAGCAAAAGCATTTTTCATAATTTCTCAGAGGTTTTTTTTCTCTGCTTTTTGCCAGTTGTGATTCCTGGGAAGCTGGTAAAAGAAATTGAGGTGTTTATGGGTTATTTTGTCTTCCCTCACAGGAAAATGTACATTTTTGGGGTTACCAGGGTGCTTATGAATAGTAATGTATTGCAATCATTCCTCTTTCTAGAGATCGTATTCTGAGTAAAGTAAATAATAAATTACAAAGGGATGTTATTAAAAAAATCTATCCTAAATGTTTGGGATATAAATGTTCTTAGTAGGACTACTTAAAAATATTCTGTTAAAATGATTCTTTTGAAGGACAAAAACTGAATTTTCAGTTTATTGATGTTATACCCAAAAAGGATTTTCTGAATGAAAATTTTGTTGTTATTTTACTTGTAGGATCATAACACCAAATACTGAAAGTTTAAATATCTTGGTTCAGGAGCAGGAGGAGCAGACACAGTCCTTTGGGTTGTATGGAGTCCAATCCATGGTGGAAAATGAGCCTGTAGGATTAGTTCAGTTCAGGCTACAATCTGTACAAAGCTGGCAACATTTCCAAGCTGTCTATCTGAAGATACAGTACTTGGGAGGCCAATTCTGTATCTTTGTAAGTGTATATATGACAAAATGTTATCAAGTCTATGAACAAAGAGGATTCTTCCTTGTTTTCATGACCAAAAAAACAATTTTCCAAATAGCTAAGGCTTTTATTTCTATTACATTGGTTTATGAAGCTGAGAAGCTATGTTAAGTGCTATACATTTTGACATTCTGTCCCAAAGAGCCTAGACCCTAATTTTAGGAGTGCGACAGGAGCAAGGATATATTTAGCAGGTCAGCCAAGCAGTTTGGCCACAGGACTAGAAACATACTGCAGATCTCTTACTTCCCAGCTCAGCTCCTTCCCACCTGTACCACACCACGAGTCCCCTCACTGGGCCACCAAGTGGAAAGAAAAAAAAAAAAAGAAGAGAAAGCAAAGACCTGAAATTTGTGAACGTTTCCCTTTCTTAACAGGGTTGTCCCTTGAGGATAACTAAAGAAAATGACCATGATGCAAAACTGCTTCCTACAAAATCTTCCACCACAAATATTGCTAAAGGAGAAGATTGTCAGGATGAGGAATGATGTTGTCTTCCCCTACCCATGATGGCTGTGACTACAACATGCCAGTCATATAGAATCAAATCATCAGACCTACTTGCAGTCCCTGTTAAATAAGAGCAATTGATTAGTCACACATGTGATCAGACTCCAATGCTGCTAAAGTTTTGAAAGGTCAAAAACTGCTGCTCACTTTCTCCTGCTAGAGGATGAACATATAGATAACTGCCCAGCTGACAAGATGTTTCAGTAAACAAACTTGATGGATTGGGATGGAAGGATTTAATTTAAGGGCAGACATAGAAAGGTGTGTAATTATTAGTCAATTACTCATACATTAAAAGGCTACTGCACTGAACTGTTAATCATTCATGAACTTAATTCTTTCCCCTCTTGTTCTCTAAAGGGCAGCTACTTCAGGACAGTGGCAGTCCTGTCATCACCAGGGATATGTTTTGAATTCCCACATATAGAGGCATTTATGGATGACTCTTTCTCAATGCACTGCATTATTATTTATCATGTTTATGCCCTAACCTTTTAGTCAAGTGTAGGAATTGTGTAGCAGCTCTTTGGAGTACTGTTTTCTGTTATGGTTTTATATGATTTTGATAATTACTATCAGATGGCTCACAGACTGATTGAGATTGCCTGTTCTTTAGGATGTCTGCTTCTTGGAGGCAACAGCAGTCAAGTTTCTGGTAGACATATTTCCATGCCTATCTGGCTTTAGCCCCTTGACATCTGTTTTTATTCTGAGAATCTTTACATTTCAACATTAAAAAAAATTATCTCCTCTTCATTTTAAGCCTGACTGAATTAGTTCAGGGGAGGAGAAAGGGCTGTAAGTGTACTGTCATTCTACCTCTAGCTGTGCTGGAAAAACAAACTGGTTTTGAAGTCTGCAAAAGGATTACCCTTATACCTAAAGGAAAAGATTTTTCTGTTCATCCTCATATTGTGGGAATGGGGGGTAGAAAAATTCCAGCAAGCATTTTAACTTCTGTCAGCTTATACAATTTGTACAGCTGCACTGTGTGAGTATATCTGTGGCTAAAACCAGCCAAGGACTTTTAAGTTTGTAGAATTTCTTTCCTGCTACTTTAAATTTATTTCCCTGTCATCATAATTCAGGAATTTCCTCAACTGTCTTTGTATACAGCCTACTCCAGGTCAACCAAAGGAGGAAACAGTACTTATTTACAAAAAGGCAATTGTAGACCTTTGTGGGAGCTTCCTGTAAACAAAAGCATGAGTTGGGACTGCATGTATCAACTTTTTCCAATTGGAATAAGGTTACTAGATTTTCCTTGCTTTGTAGTAGTGTTATTCTCTTGTTTTCATCTTTTATTTCTGGTTGTCTCCTCCTCTCTCTTCCTTCTTCCCCCCACAAATACTAGAACAATTCAGAAGAAAAAAGAGACTACAAGAAGCAAAATACAAACTAAAGAGTATTAGTTTTGGTAGGCAGAAAACACTTGTATACAGACATGTGGAAACAAGTGACTTGCTTGGGAATGAGTGGGCATAACAGCTTGCTGGTCCACCTGCAGTGAACTATAGGATAATGTGTCCTATCTGATCAGATGGATAGGGAAGATGGAAGAAATGAGTGAGTTTCATCCAGCGTACTGTTAGACATAGCAAACTCCAGAGGTCCAAACCAAAAAGGAAGCCTCTATGTTACCTCTAAAGTCAAGTGAGAGAATTGAACATCTTTTGGGAGATTCATCTCACCATGAGACTGAGATCTGAGTGAGATGGGTTTAATAATTTCTTGGAGATGTTGTCATCTTACGCACCTTACTTCACCACACAGGGTTCACGTTACAGGAACTGGTACCAGCAAAGCAAGGCCTCTGTTGATATTGGCTAACCAAGACTCAGATCAACAATTGTACTGTTTTAAGTAGCACTTTACTTCTGTCCTTGTGTTCTACATGTTCCTGTAGGCCTAAGATATACTGTCACAACTGTCTGATGTTGTTTAATGGGATAGGAAGCCCTTGGGCTACCAGCATGAGCTGAAGCAAAAGAGAGCTAAGCCACAGAATAGGATAGTTTCTTGGAAGGGCTAGTGAAATTTTCTGTGCTAGTTCCTTATTTCTGTTTCAATCCCTTCTAGTTTTATCTATTGTCTCCTCTCCAGAGAGATTACAATCTCTTCTTCTTCTTCCCCCCCAAAGTCACTCATCCAACGTCTGACAGATCAGACTGGTCACTCTGGTCACTCTGACCCAGTGTGAGTGAGTCAGAGCAGTCATAAGGACGGACAGGCTGAAAGTGGCCAGTCAACATCGATTTCAACTTAGTGGTCATGTTATTGAATTTACATTCTGGAAAAATCCATTAGATCAGCCAGTGAAGAGTCAAACTGGTTTTCCCAGCCACAGTAACCTGAAGGATTTGCTGAGGGACCTACTGCAGCATTCTAAATGGTTATTGTACAGTGGAGACTGGAAAAATCTTATAGAATCATAGAATCATTAAGGTTGGAAAAGACATTCAAGATCATCAAGTCCAACTGTCAACCCAACGCTACCATGCCCACTAAACCATGTCCTGAAGTGCCACATCCACACGTTTTTTTAATACCTCCAGTGATGATGACTCCACCACTTACCTGGGCAGCCTGTTCCAATGTTTGACCACTCTCTCTGTAAAGAAATTTTTCCTAATAACTGCTCTAAACCTCCCCTGGTGCAACTTGAGGCCATTTCCTCTCATTCTATCACTAGTCATTGGGAGAAGAGACCAAAATCCACTTCACTACAACCCCCTTTCAGGTAGTTGTAGAGAGCAATAAGGTCTCCCCTCAGCCTCCTCTTCTCCAGATTGAACAACCCCAGTTCCCTCAGCTGCTCCTCATCAGACTTGTTCTCCAGACTCTTCAACAGCTTCATTGCCCTTCTCTGGACATGCTCCAGCAACTCAATGTCCTTCTTGTAGTGAGGGGCCCAAAACTGAACATGGTAGTCAAGGTGCGGCCTCACAGTGCCAAGTACAGGAGTACAACCACTTCCCTACTCCTGCTGGCAACACTATTTCTGATACAGGCCAGGATACTATTGGCCTTCTTGGCCACCTGAGCACACTGCTGGCTCATGTTCAGCCGGCTCTCAACCAGCACCCCCTAGGTCCTTTTCTGCAGGGCAGCTGTCCAGCCACTCCTCCCCAAGCCTGTAGCGTTGCATGGGGTTGTTGTGACCCAAGTGCAGGACCCAGCACGTGGCCTTATTAAACCTCATACAGTTGTCATTGTCACATCGATCAGGCCTGTTCAGATCCCTCTGCAGACCCTTCCTACACTCCAGCAGATCAACACTCCCACCCAACTTGGTGTTGTCTGCAAACTTAGTACTGAGGGTGCACTTGATTCCCTCATCCAGATCTTCGATAAAGAGATTAAACAGAACTGGCCCCAAAACTGAGCCCTGGAGAACACTGCTTGTGACTGGCCGCCAACTGGATTTATCTCTGTTCACCACAACTTTTTGGGCTCAGCCGTCCAGCCAGTTCTTTACCCAGCGAAGAGTACACCTGTCTATAACACAAGCTGCGAGCTTCTCTAGGAGAATGTTGTGGGAGACAGTGTCAAAGGCTTTACTAAAGTCCAAGTTGACAACATTCACAGCCTTTCCCTCATCGACTAGATAGGTCACCTGGTCATAGAAGGAGATCAGGTTGGTCAAGCAGGACGTGCCTTTCATGAACCCGTGCTGGCTAAGCCTGATCCTGTGGTTGTCCTGCACATGCCCTGTGAGTGCCCTCAAGAGGAACCTCTCCATAATCTTCCCCAGTACGGAGGTCAGGCTGACAGGCCTGTAGTTCCTGGGATCCTCCTTCTGGCCCTTCTCGTAGATGGGTGTCACACTGATAAGCCTCCAGTCACCTGGGACCTCCTCTGTTTAACCAGGACTGCTGATAAATGATGGATAGTGGCTTGGCAAGCTCTTCTGCCAGCTCCCTCAGTACTCTTGGGTGGATCCCATCTGGTCCTATAGATTTGTGTGTGTCCAGGTGGCATAGCAGGTCATTAACTGCTTCCTCCTGGATTGTGGGGGGTTTATTCTGCTCTCAATCTCAATTCCCCTGTCTTCCAGCTCAGGGGGCTGAATACCCTGAGGATAATTGTTCTGACTATTAAAGCCTGAGGCAAAGAAAGCATTAAGTACCTCAGCATTTTCCTCATCCTTGGTGGCAATGTTCCCCACCTGCCCCAGCATAGGATAGAGATTTTCCTCGGCTCTCTTTTTGTTGTTAATATATTTGTAAAAACTTTTTTATTATTGTCACGAATGGATAATTCAGGACACTTAAAGAAGTACCACCAAAGATATCAGAAAGCAAATGATTTTAATATAAATTTGTAAAAAGTGCGACTTAACAGAATTTGATGGTGAGGTTCACTCTATTACTTATTCAGCATGGAAAATGTACACAGAGAGAAAGAAATTACAATTAAATTGGAATAACTTACTTGTGTATCAAATTGAGTTAATATGTATATCTGTTGTGGAGAGAAAGTAGGGGAGAGCCTCCCATTGAGTCACGAGGTTCAGAGTGGACTGAAATCCACCCCTAGTCCCAGACTTGGTCAACAGTTTATGACGTAGGTTAGATAAGGAAAGTAAAGGAATGTCCTCACGTTGAGTTACAAGGTTCAGAGTGGACCCTCTTGCTTTCTAAACTCCTTCTCAGAGAGGAGTCTAGGTGCGGCTGAATCCAGTCCTAGTCCCAGGCTTGGTCAACGGTTTATGACTAAAGGGACAGGGTATTGGGGTTTCTGGCATAATGATATATGTTGTGCTTGGTGTAACTTTAGGACAGTAACAATCTAATGCAAAATAACTGTGATCAAATTCACTAATGATATTGAGATAAAATCACAGTATCAAATCATATAAAACTTAGCAACGTAATCGACTTAAACTTACTGATTCCTTAAGCACACACACTTATAGGTGTAGAGGTAGAGACACATAATGAGATATAAAGAAAAAGAGATAGATATGTACAAAAGTACCTATTAAATATCCCCCTTGAATTCAGTCAAATACTCACATCAAATGCTTTGCGTCACTCAATGGGTGATCAGCCGAGCCTCTGAGTTCGTCGCAAACTTGAGGGTTCATGGACTCCGAGAGGTGTCCCACTCAGACAGAGTTGCTGGTCGCAGCCTGTTGCAGTCCAGGAGAGCTAAAAGGGCACCATTATTTATAGGACTGAGAGATGATTGACTTAGGCATCAGTGTTTCCACAATCCAGGCAGGGGGTTTCTCAAGTTTTAACAGTAAGGCTGTCAGGGTTGTCTGGAGATAATTGACTAGTTCTGTTCTTGTTCTGTACTTCATTTAGGTGATCGGTTCCTGATACACTCAGTGCCATTCTTTCCCTTGGCCACACAAGAGTGCTTGGTACGGTTGAGGGGCTTTCAACTGCCAAACCCTTTGTTCAAAGGCCAAGGCTTTTAGGCAACTTGGAGTGGCCCAGGTACAAGGCGAAGGAAGCGGGGTGGGGGGAGTGCACCACCACAGCCATCTCTTACAACAGTGGCCAGATTGAGTTCTAGCTGGGCTTTTGCCTTTCTAATTTTGTCTCTGCATGACCTAACAAGAGTTTGACTGCCACAAACCACAAACCCTGCATCCATGGTGCTATGTTCCTCCCTGATAACTTCAGAGGCCAGGTCCTCAAATTTGCGGGGTTGGGCTGGCAGCTTGTTAGAGCAAGAAAAGGTCCCCTGTAGGCCTGAAAAGTTTGATATAAAAGTGGGAAGAGGAATAGGAGGCTCAGTAGCCCCTCCTTGTTTGTTGGCATCCTTGGCTCAGGATAAACTCTAGTAAAGAGATTGAGATGTGATATTAAACGCTAATACTACCTTATATTACCCTTTTCCTGCTCTTGCTGAGCAGTCTGGCTTTGTGGGAGAAGGTCTCCCAGGTATTGCCAGGATGATAAAGGAAAGACACTGGAGTGGAAATTTAGATCCTTCTAGGTTCACAACTAAGATTCAGACAGTTTTTATGTATGCCTTGCCTAAGCACATAGTAAAAATAGGACTAGAATTGCTGACCTCCTGGATGTGAAGCTTTTTATGTTCAGTTTGATAAGTTATTTGGCCTCTGAGGAGTTATAATTTTATTTAAAACTGAACATTCCCCAGGGAATAATTTCCAAGCAAAAGTGGCTTTTTCACTTCAGAGTGGTTAGGAAATATAGAATCACAGATTCATGATTCTCTGAAGACTAGCTGCAACCATGTTGAAAGTTTATGGGTAAGCATTAGAGACCAAGACAACGAAGGGAACCTTGTTGGTGTTTACCACAGGCTGCTTAATCAAGGGGAGTCTATTGACAAAGCCTTTTTACTCCTACAGGAAGTAAAACACTCAGCGGCTCTCATCCTGCTGGGGGACTTGGAGGCAGCCTGGACTGCAACGGTAATGTACTGGTGGAATTTACAGTACTGAGGGATATGGGGCAGGAGAAGAGGAAAGTCAGGGACCTGAACTTCAAGAAAGAAAACTTACAGCTGATCAAGGAGTTAGTCAATAGGATCCCCTGGGAAACTGCCCTCAGGGACAAGGGAGCATAACAGCTGGCAGATTTTTAAGGATGCTTCCATAGAGTACAAGAGCTCTTGATCCCCAGGTGTAAGAAAAGGGAAGATCATGGAACAGATCCTCCTAGAAGCTATGCTAAGGCATATGGAGGAGAGGGAGGTGATTCAAGACAGCCAGAATGGTTTCACCAACGGTAAGTCCTGCCTGACCAACCTAGTGGCCTTCTGTGGTGGAGTGACTACATCAGTGGACAGGGAAGAGCTACAGATGTCATCTATCTGGACTTCTCTAAGTCCTTCTCTAAGGACCTTTGACAAAGTCCACCACAATATCCTCCTCTCTAAATTGGTGAGATATGGATTTGATGAGTGGACTGTTTGGTGGATGAGGAATTGGCTGGATGGTCACATCCAGCGGGAAGTGGTCAATGGCTCAATGTCCAAATGGAGATTGGTGATGAATGTTGTCCCTCAAGGGTCCATATTGGGACGGGTACTCTTTAATATCTTCATCAACGACATAGTGGGATCGAGAGCACCCTCAGCAAGTTTGCAGATGACACCAAGATGAATGGTGCAGTTGACATGCCTGAGGGATGTGATGCCATGCAGAGGGACCTGGACAAGCTTGAGGAATAGGCCCATGTGAACCTCATGAGGTTCAGCAAGGCCAAGTTTAGGGTCCTGTTCCTGGGACGGGGCAACCCTCAGTAACAATACAGGCTAGGAGGTGAAGAGATTGAGAGAAGCCCTGCCAAGAAGGACTTGGGGGTACTAGTGGATGAAAAGCTGGACATGGGCCAGCAATGGGCGCTCACAGCCCAGAAGGCCAACCGTATCCTGGGCTGCATCAAAAGAAATGTGGCCAGCAGGTCGGGGGAGTTGATTCTGCCCCTCTACTTCACTTTGGTGAGATCCCACCTAGAGTACTGTGTCCAGCTCTGGAGCCCTCAGGCCAGGAAAGACATGAACCTGTTGGAGCAGGTCCAGAGGAGTGCCACAAAAAGGATCAGAGGGCTGGAATACCTCTCCTATGAGGAAAGGCTGAAAGACTTGGAGTTGTTCAGCCTGGAGAAAAGAAGGGTCCGGGGAGACCTTATTGCAGCCTTTCAGTACTTAAAGGGGGCTTATAAGAAAGACGGGGACAGACTGTTTAGCAGGGCTTGTTGTGATAGGACAGGGAGTAATGGTTTTAAGCAAAACGAGGGTTGATTTCTACTACTGATACAAGGAAGAAATTTTTCATAGTGAGGGTGGTGAAACACTGGCACAGGTTGCCCAGAGATGTGGTAGATACCCCATCCCTGGAAACATTCAAGGTCAGGTTCAAACAGGCTCTGAGCAACCTTCTCTAGTTGAAGATGTCCCTGCTCATTGCAGGGGGGTTGGACTACAAGATCTTTAAAGGTCTCTTCCAACACAAACTATTCTATGATTCCATGATCTATAAGCAATAGGTATATATAGAGGAACACAGGAACTAATAAGATGGAAAAATTCTATGAGAGGTTGTGAATTAAGAATAAAATGAATTGCTAAATAATTTCAGTCAAAATGTAGCTGTCATGTTAAACATGTTTACAAGATTAGAGTTTTTTTGTTACAGAATGTAATGAAACTTAAATACAAATCTGATATAAATGGCTGATGAGCACTTCTTTCATACAAATTAGTATATTGAAACCTCCCTTTTAACAGCAAATAAACACAGAAGCAGGCATTCTATAGTAAAATAACCTTTTTAAAGTTCATATATAATGGTAAAGGGTCAGATTGCTTAGTGTTGTAGAATGATTTCAGGTTTTACCATAATCCAGTTGTGCAAAAAATTGTTGTAAAGAATCCCAATGATGGTTACTGAGTGTGCTTTAATGAAGACTTCATTTAATCTATGTATCAAGATGAGTACTTCTCCCATCAGAAGTGTTATATCAACACTTTATGGCAGGTCTTGTTTCAAAGTTCTTCCACGGTAGCTTTAAAATATCTGAATAGGTTGACTTGTTCTTTCAGGAGGAAGATATATAAGCAGCATTGTGGTGAAAATGTTAAAAAAAGCTTCAGTATTTTTGTCTCCTCAATTAAATATTTTTTCCAGAAAAAAAAATAGTATTAATGTGAAAGAAAGAAAATGTTAAATTTAGAGAAAATGTAACATTTTCTCAAATGGAGGAAAAATAAATTTTTTGGGGTAAAAGTTTTTCAGGACAAATATGTCATATTTCTCTATCAAAGTACATCTGTTTTGTCCTGTTCAATATATTTTTTCTCAGTGCCACGGAGATCTAACTGTCTTTTGATTTGAGAAAGTACAGGGCACATCTCTCTGTGCTTGGTGTGGTTTCAGAGGAATTTTGTTTGAAGAAGACATTTGTCAGCAAAATATAATGATGGCTCAATTCCTTGTCTTATCTTCTTACCACCAATAACTCTTAATGGGGAAAAAGTTACAGGCTACTTTTCTAGGTGGGGGGGTGTGTACATTTATCAGCAACAAGCATCAGCAACTCCTCAAGATCTTGATGTAGAGAAAAATTTTTTTAAGAGGGCATCAGGCTTCCTTTGCCCTTTTACATATCATACACAGTACCTGGTCTCAGTACAGAAAGTAAATATTAACAGTGTAGAGAAGATACAGAGACTCTGTGTCTTGAATTGCAAGATTCTTGGGTTTGAAGTCTGAAAGTCTCCCCTAGTTACTTGATATGAAATTCATTCAGTTCCCAAGAAAAGGGAAACAGGCATAGCAAAACAATATAATCTGTATTTAAGAGAAGCAGAGGGCATTTTTTGGATCTCCTCATCACAGCATGCTACATCTTCACAGGAACATGAGTCTGGAAGAGGTTTTCTGACACCATTCACCTGCTCACCTCTTCCAGGGAGGTTTTCAGACCTGAATTTTCATCCCAGTAATGCCTCACACTGACATACTGCCTGAGTTGCAGCCAGTCTCTGCCAGATTCTTAACAAATTCTTAGTGGTCAGTACATAGATCTAAACATCTTAAAAACTCAATGCAAATATTGCTGGAAATTGTATATTGTTAACATTTTTTAAAGCACACGTTGCAACAGTTGCTCACAGAAAAATGTAAAGGCCATCTTCTTAAATGATGTTACCTGCAGTCCTCAAAAGGCCAAGGCCTTTGTTTCAACCAACATTTTGTAAGTCTAAACTGGGGACCTAGATATTGCTGTTATTTGGGCATATGCAAACAGTTATTTAGGCATATTAGATATATGAATCAGAAATTAGGGCTTGAGCTTTGAAACACATCAGTAACCCTAATCCACATTGAGTCTGGTATCTAAACCAGTTCCAGTTAAAGATTTAAAAAAGTCACAGACTGGACATTAACAATTTTTTAAATTAACTTTCGAAGTCTCTAGATTACTACTATTTTTTTAAGAAAACTTGTTTTCTGGCCTATAGGGTTCACTCACTGCACCTTTTCAGGTTTTGCCCTGCACCTGCAAGGAATAGATACCACATTTTGTTAACAGCCCGAGAGCTGGGACTCTCATGTAATTAGCTATGTGCTTGCAAGCATGAGACTCTTCAAGGAAAATATCCCACGTTAGAGGAGACTTGACAATGTTACCACTGCATGGGATATGTTCACAGCTGACCGCTGTCCTGCTAAAACTGTTTCCTTGGCCTGATTGTACAAAAAGAGACACTCAGCACCTTTACAAAATCTTTTCATCATCTGTTAGGCACCTCCACTGAACAGGAGCCTTCACTTCTCAATACCTCAGGTCACCTGTATGTGATGTGACACTAATTGTCACCTCGTGAGGGAAGATGAGCGGGCATGAGATGCAATTAATTGCAATGTATTCAGTACTTGGAGAGACTTTGATAAATGCAATGTCTAAAGAAGGACAGGACATTATTAATTATAACTGTTTACACCCTTTGACTCACTGACTAATTCTTTTCTAGAACTTCCTGTTCTTGTCAAATTGTCAGCCGGGACTTCCAGAAATGGCATTTTTAGAGTGGTAAATCACAAGGGAGATGACAGGTGGTACTTCCTGCACACATGGCTTTCCAAACAAAGTATCAAGCCACAGGCCACCACACAGCAAAAACAGCAGTGGGATAAAATACTGTTTTCAGTAACCTGTTAGAAGATATATAAGGAAGGTAGGTTGGACTGGGGAACTCCTGACACCAGTTTTAGACATTAATCTATCGTCATGATTGGTATAATTGATGGAATCATACAGTTGTAACAAAACATGCCAGAAAAGAGGTTTATATAAAAACAAACAGGAGAACAAATGACAGGAGATTTGAAGATGATTAGGAGAGGAATGATTTTGCATCTTCAGGCTAGTTTGGCTGCTACTGCACTGCCACTGCAAGAAGAGATGAAAGAGATGACATCAATCCGGTCTTCTCCCTTTCCATTCTTCCTCCTGTTTGTGTCGGGGTGCTAGTCTGCCTTCACATGTCAGACGTAGCTCTGAGGGAGTTGGTTAAGGGAAGTGAACTGGAACATGTTAAAACTCCTTAATGCAAACCTAGCAAAACCTGGAAAACATTTGGATTTGGGTGTTTGGATTTTCAATACAATTTAAGATTTACACAGAAAGGAGAATTTTTTTTCCTACATTGTTATCATAAAGCTTTCCAAAAGAAGTCTGTTCATACATGTGTCTGTGCTCACTGTTAACCAAACACCAGACTCAAATTCTGGCATTAATTTTGTCCCATGTCAGACTGGCAAGTGCTATTGTATGTCCTGTGCATTAAGAGGCATACAATGCCTTCCTTTATATCCACCTTTCTATAGAGATGTGATATTAAACTCTGCCCACAGTGCCCTCTGGTATCTCTCTGGCTCCCTCCCAGTGACTCCTCTTAGTTTCTAAGACTTTGGATATAAGTGGGTGATGGAGAATGGTTTAGAGCTATAGAAGGGCAGGAGTCATAGTGGATGATCAAATCCATTCATGCTCAGTGTTTGATTGCAGTTATCCCTCTTCAGTGTTACTGAAGGGGTTTTGAAGAAAACAGCAAAAACAGTTCTGGTAAGTGGCGAGTCTATCTGCAGAGAGGAAAAAACAATGTCAAAATAAACTGGACATTTCTTCTCTGTTACCAGCTCTTAGCACTGGGCCTGAACTCTGCATGATGAGATGGGACTGTGGGAAATTCTTCCTGTCAGCATCACATCTCCATCCCAGTAATACCTCCAGTGTAAGAATCATTACCCTGTCACTCTGTTATCTCTAATAGCCTCCAACGGTTGCATACTGCACTTGAGAAGGATAAGAGCCAAGAGCTGACTTGGTCATTAGGACTCAACAGAGACAGCTGCACCCTCCATCTTTTCCAGATGAACATTGGCCTTTTCCTTTGCACTACTGAAGTCTTACATGCTCTGTGCGAATAAGCTGAGATAATAGTCCGTCCTTCCTTCCTTCCTTCCTTCCTTCCTTCCTTCCTTCCTTCCTTCCTTCCTTCCTTCCTTCCTTCCTTCCTTCCTTCCTTCCTTCCTTCCTTCCTTCCTTCCTTCCTTCCTTCCTTCCTTCCTTCCTTCCTTCCTTCCTTCCTTCCTTCCTTCCTTCCTTCCTTCCTTCCTTCCTTCCTTCCTTCCTTCCTTCCTTCCTTCCTTCCTTCCTTCCTTCCTTCCTTCCTTCCTTCCTTCCTTCCTTCCTTCCTTCCTTCCTTCCTTCCTTCCTTCCTTCCTTCCTTCCTTCCTTCCTTCCTTCCTTCCTTCCTTCCTTCCTTCCTTCCTTCCTTCCTTCCTTCCTTCCTTCCTTCCTTCCTTCCTTCCTTCCTTCCTTCCTTCCTTCCTTCCTTCCTTCCTTCCTTCCTTCCTTCCTTCCTTCCTTCCTTCCTTCCTTCCTTCCTTCCTTCCTTCCTTCCTTCCTTCCTTCCTTCCTTCCTTCCTTCCTTCCTTCCTTCCTTCCTTCCTTCCTTCCTTCCTTCCTTCCTTCCTTCCTTCCTTCCTTCCTTCCTTCCTTCCTTCCTTCCTTCCTTCCTTCCTTCCTTCCTTCCTTCCTTCCTTCCTTCCTTCCTTCCTTCCTTCCTTCCTTCCTTCCTTCCTAAGAAGACTCTAGAAGGAGAGGAGGTCATGTGCCGAAGAAGACATACCTATTCATGAATATGTATTAGCAGACACG
>NW_010533989.1:0-9027 GCF_000687285.1 Phaethon lepturus
TCTTCCTTTGAAGCCACCGTCTGCGAAATCTTGCGCTCGAGGAGCGGGCGGGGGGGAGGAGGGGAGCCGCGATGTGCGGTGTGGTGTTTCGTTGATCTATATTTAATGGCTGAAAGGAAAGATGCTTTTCTTTCCTTTACCCTTACCTTACTCTTCTTCTGGTGCGTAATGTGCTTGCATCGATCGGTCAAAGCGTGGCTTCAGCGGAATCGAGTCGCCACAGCGGAGGTGCAGCAGCAGGGGCAGTACATGTAATACCCGAATTCATCTGGCCGGGCATCTGGGAGAAAAAATACATAAAAAACAACCCAACCCTGAAGAGGGGTCATTGTGGAAACCGTGTTAGATTTCCCCTGGAGGGATCGGAGACACAAATACATGAAAAACTGTAATACAGCATCTTGTGCTGAGACATTTTCTTTCTCGTAGTTTGAGTGTTCAGGGTGTGCTTTGTTCGGATTCAGGGTGTGATGGTTAACCCTGTGCACTATAGAAAAATACCCAAAACTTGTAGGAAATATTTGGAAATTAATAGGCCCTTTTTTAAAACAGCCAGCTGTCAACTTTATCACCTGTAGTAACTGATATTCATGCCCCTTAAAACATCTATACCTTTTTTATTGGCAATAACAAGATAAGTAACAACTTCACGTTGCAGATTTTTTTTTTCCGTGGTCTGTATAGGTAGTCTGTATGTGAAACGAAAACAGTGAGTCGCCTGAGCTGTGGTTCGTAGCAAGCCTCTCCATAGGGTACATCAAGATTTACATACCTCAAGATAAGCGAGAGGACTACCCAGAATTACATGGAGTTTATGTAAGTCTGTTGTGGGCTTGTGCAAAATCAAGAGAGGGAAAAATGTCTTGGTCATCCTGTGTTTAAAGAGGTATTCATTCTCCCTTAAAAAAATGAACTGGTTATCTAACTCACGTAGGCTGGGTTGGTAGTTTTCAAACAGCTTAGGTAGTTGGTGCGTGTATAAATGATGGGGCATGAGGGAGTTCGGTGCAGGTCTCCAGAGAAAGCTGCTGCATAGCCTACTTGTTGGCCCCCGAGACTCGAATGGCGTTAGGGCTTTTGTGACCTGATTTACCTTTACACAGGTTATCTGGGGAGGACCCCCAACCCTAAACCCAAACCACCTAGGAAGATGGTGATAATACAAGTTAAATTCAGACATTCTACAGTGATCAAATACCCTTGTAAGGCTAATTCTGAGCCAAGTTGGTGAAGCTGTCACTTTTCAGTCTGTGAATGACTTTACCCGTTGGGAGCCTTGACTGACTGCATCAGTCTGCATCCTGCAAAACTGCAGAGAACTTGCCATGGATCATCCTCATTAGTAGGGAGTTGATTAATGGCTGGGGACTGCGTTGAATGTGATAGTGTTGAATGTTGTAGCACCGAACCAGGAGATTGCATCTTGATCACGTTGTTCGGAGATGGTTTTTGCAGTCTTGTTATATAAGAGAGGCTCTGAAAAAAGGAGTAGCGGGCTGTGCTGTGTATACGTACCGAAAGAAATACCCCTCAAAGCTGCTGGTAGGAAGCAAAGTGTTTATTTCTGAATGCCAGTTGCATGACTTTTTGTGGATTGCAAGAAAGATGCTTTTGGGAGGGAACTCCAGTTACGGTGCTGGAGTTCTGGTTGTCAGGTACCTTAATGGATGTTAAAAGCAATAAATAGCTCGTCAGTCACACAAGCTTGTGACTTCTGCTGTGCTTTTTTGAATAATGCTGCTAAAATAATTTCATCCTCACATAATGAACTCTGACAGACAGCTGCACAAAATAGAAATAGTAGCAACTAAAAAAAAGGTGTTTGCATAATTCTGATTTGCATAATTTACCTTTGCTGATGGATGGTATCAATTTAATGGCTGTGGGTCGTAGTTAAGTATTTGTTTCTCAAGACACGTGTAAAATCAACGTATGCTACAAAGGAAGTGCTGGAGCTGCATATTTTAAGGGTTTTAAGAAATGCGTTTTTAGGTAAGGCTGTAGATTGGCATGTAAATGGAGCAGATAACAGAATCAGCAGAACTCATGAGTGTTAAATTTTGCACTAAATTTCAGATATGTTTTCTATTTCATGGTTCAGTGTGATATGATTTTAGAGCCTATCACTTGTGGAAATTCCAGCATACCTTTGTTCGGATTTCAAACATTCATTTCATTTCAACAGTTCCTAGAAGCAACTGTTTTCCGGAGTATCAGCAGGAGAAAGAAAATACATTATTACAGTACTCTCTACTTAAATAAGGACCTGCCGTTTTGATGCTTATTGATTGTTCTTGTAAGTCATGAAGAGTTTGATATTTCAAGTTACAGCTGAGGTTTGACAAAAATGAAATTGATTGTTTCTCCCCTTTGAAGGTCTCAGTAAGATCTTATTATCGGATGAGTTTTCAATGCTTATTTAACTGCACAGTATTAAATTTAGTAGTCTGATTATTATTAACATACAAGTAAACAATAAATCTTAATGGAGGCAGCATTTTTAAATATGCTGCATTTATTTTCTAAATGACAGAATGACTTTCAGATAGGACTAAAACTCATTTGCTTTTAAATAAGAAATTGATTTTTTCCTGACAAAAGTCATTACACCTGGAAAGACATTATTTTTATGACCTTTTTTTCTTTTTCTTTTTTTTTTTTGATGGGTGCTGGATGGGAAAAGTGACTTCTCTTACATCAATAGGAAATCTCCATGCAGGACAGGTATGGAGTCCTCTGCTCACGCACTGCACAGCCACATGATCCTTTGGCTAATGGCTCTTCTGTAGTTAGGCTCACTTGGAAAGAAGTCTGACACACAGCGTGACACACTGAAACAATTTCTTCTGTCCCCTTGGGATGTGCTAACTTGGTGTCATGAATGGGTTGTAAAAGCAGCTTGCCTGACCAGATTCTCTGGCAGTATGCTGGACAAAATTTAAGTTCAATAAAACTGAAAAGGAAATATGATATCTGTTTATATGTAAACTGATAGCTGTGTTAATAGATACTTCTTTTTTTCTTCTGTTAGTTGCCAGTTTAATGTAAAACTAAGAAATGGAGAAACATCTCATTATCTATGAGAGCAAGTATTTAATATTTGTTTAAATTGCTCTTGGCACACTGACTTCTAGTGCATCCTACTGACTCCTAATCTGCTTGTTCTACTTTACAAAATTCAATTACAGTAATAAGCAATAACTTCAAGAGACAAAGCATGGAAGAGTAGGTATTATCTTGTCCTTTTGGCCACTGGCTATTTTATTGACATTTCTGGAAGAGAAACAGGCTTCTAATGAAGCTTTAGAACTTTGTACTTCTTAGACCTACCAAAAAGGTGGTAACACTTTTAATTCGTGTATAAAATAACCATGTTTGACGTTACATTTTATTATGGTTTATTGCATTAGCCATAATAGCCCTACTGTATAACAAACCATTATTTTCCCCTTGTTTTCATTAGTTTTGAGAAGCCACAAATATGCAGAGTCCACTTTGAGTAGTAACATCCAAAATCAAAAACATCTGAGAGCCAAAGGGGCTTTTCTTAAAAGGTTCTCTAGTGGAATATTTTGCATTTTTTCTCTGGTTTCTTCTACCTTTTCCGTCCCTCTCCCTGGCTTTGTTTTTTCTTGCCAAGTTTGCAATTGATTTCTTCATCTCCCAAAAATGCTCACAGTATAGCAATTTCCTTTTGGTCAGGAAAAGTACTTTTGGAAGCTGACAGTAAAATTTAAATTTGTCTGCTTAGTGTAACATAAATGTATTATTTTTTCAGCCGTAGGTACATTATTCTGTCCTAACACAGTCAATTATTGTTCAATTAAGTAACACCAATATATCCCTTTAAGGCTGAACTTTTGAAGGGAGAGAAATGAAATGAGGCAGGTAGCGTAAATAGGGATTCTGATGGGGTTCTTAATTGTTTTAAACCCAATGAATGAGACTTAACTCTTACATATTCATTTATTTCAGTTTATTTTAAATTATTAAGATGTTTTGGGAAACAATTAGAAATAAGTTTTGATGTGATGGTAGAAAATATCTGTACCTTTTAGTACCACTAGGATTTTTGAAATTTGTAATCTGCATCCTGTAAAGGCACAGGCCTTCCATTACAACCACCAAGCAGTTTGGAAAGGTGACTGGCAAGGGTCTCAGGAGTAACTCAAGGCTCTAGACAATAAATTTCAAGGAATGTATTATATTTTAATTCCTGCTTCCCCTGCAAGTACGTCTACAATTTTTGAAGCTGGATATCCGAAAAGCAAGAAAATCAGCTCTGGATGTTGAAAATAGAACATGCAAACCTCACAATTTTTGTTTATAGTTTTCCACCAAAATACTGAAACTCATGAATGTGTGTATTTCTGGTATGCTAGCTGATGTACAGATTATTTTTTTAAATATTTGTATTATTTTAGATTCATATGAGTCAATAGTCTAACTTGTACAAAGGAGTGCAGTTCTCTGAAAATGACATACACGATTATGTGAATCAAGTCCTGGCATTCTGTTTTTTTTTCCTTATGTTGTACTCGGTTGGATAGTAATAAGGTTTCTTTGAAAGCAGCTTGTTGTTGTCCCAGTCAAATTTGATTGTTTAAAAACAATTGCTCTTCTTGCCAAGAGGTTGACTGTTGCTTTACCTGTTTGTCATATGGGGAGGCAAAAGCCTTTTTGTGCTCATTTTTTGGCATGAAGAATGGCATGGCATTGGATGTGGAGGTTCATATTCAGTGAAAAGCCGAGTGGGAAGGCAGAAGGCTAGGTCGGAGAACAGATATCTAAGGAAACAACAGCTTCAAGGTTTGGTGGAAATGGCTCAAGGTTAGACATGGAAAGCCTGCTCGGGCAAAGCTTGTTCTCTTGTATGCCAGAATTTTTAGAGAAATTGAGTTCTTTCCAGAAGCAGATACCTGAAGGCATTCTTAACACTATCTCTTTCTCACTTGTATTTCTTACAACAACTCAACTTCAGGACAGCTTTTGAACATGCCTAACGGCATCATCTCATTTCTGAATGGCACGATACTTCTGAAAGTGGGATTCCGTGTGATCTAGAAGCCGAAGTCTCTCAGAAAGTGGGGGTTGGGCTCCTGGACGGTGTAGATGCTAAATACAGAGTGGATAATCTAGTGAATTCTTACAAATTAAAATCTAGGTCAGTCTATGAACATTTTGATAAATTGTCAAATATGACTAATCATTTTGTTACGCTTTCTGAATATTTCTGATTAAGTACGTGTATCCTAGGTCACCACATGATGGTACCCTGAACCTTTAGTTCAGTGCCTAACCTTGTCTGATCTGGTGTGCTTAGAAATGCAGTAAATAGAACAAAAAAGCATTGGGTATTTTCAAAAGGTTTGTGCTTTAATCAAGGAGGTTGACAGTAATTGATGAATCACATAATTCTTGCTATTCTTACTGAAAATGGTTTTGAAGCTTGAGCTACAAGAATAATGTGACTTTATATGTGGATTTCCACTGCAGTGCTGATGTATGTAATCTGGTGGTACTGGGGAAAACTTGGAAATGTGGTAGTATCTCTTTTACATAAGTGTCAATAATACAGAAGGCCTAATGCATTCTCAAAATTATCATTACAATCAAAAAAACAGAAGTCACTTGCATTTGATTTCTATATTTCTGTTGCTAAACCATATCCATAGCATTTATGCCCAACAGAACGATTTTGAGAAACAAGGTTGGAGATCCTGCTTGGGATCACCATATGAGTTCCCAAATGCCTCTCAGCTATGTCTACATGATTTTTAGGAAGTAAAGTTGGTTCATTCTGGGAAAAATAGCATTTGTAATCTGTCACACACCTCATTAAGGATTAACTACTACACATGCTTTTGTTTTACTAGTGACACACAGCATCCTATAGTTGAATACATGTGAGATATGCAACACCATTTCCTCTTTTTCTCCCGTATAACTATGATGGTCCCTTAAAGATTTTTTAGGTTCACAAGTATGTATTTTTGGTTGAAAGTGTTTCTGACAAGCTTGGCAACTTAATTGCACTGATTTTTCACTTTTGATGTCTATTGTCTTTACTAAGAACAAGTAAAGTATTGCACAAAGCCTCAAGGGTCTTGGTGGACTCTGACTTTAATCTCTTCAAAGAAGGATGGTCAGGTTGAGCTTAACTAGAAACATGCATGTCTAATCAAATAAATTTAGAATCACAGGTTTTAAGAACTGGCGTTAGAAACAGAGGCATGATACCAATAAATCTTTTCAGTGAGAGCATTGAACAGAAGCCATAGTATATCTGAGAAGCCTAATGCACTATTCTGTTAAGCAATTGTTTAATACTCCCAGGTAAATAGGTCCTTTTAATGTATGTCATTACACTTTTTTTCAATAAAAAGCAATTCCAAAGCATGCATTTCTGGGCAAATTTGGGAAGTTCGTTAGCCTCTGAGTGTCTCCACTGGGATCCAGTGCACTTAAATCTCAACGCTGACTGTCATAATGAGCACTCAAAGGATGGATAATACTCTTCATTTCAGAAAGAAACAAACGTTTCTTTATATTCTGTGTCACCTTATGTAGCATAGGTCTGTGCAGCGATTACTGTATGTGCATGAAATGCAAAGGTATGGTGTGAAACTTAACCTTTACATCTCTTTTCCTTTTTGAGGTTGAGTTTTGATCAGTTGTCCTAAATGTTCCTTTTCTGTAAATACCTTTTAATTAAAAGTAGCCAAGATTAATCAGCTTTGTAATTCTTTTCTATCTCTAAGTCTAGGAGGTACAGTGCATGCATAGGTCTTGCTGTCTTTTGCAAAGACAACCTGTCTTTCAGTGGTAAAAACAAAATTCTAGACTTTGATCATGTTTTATGCCTTCAATTTAGCTTAGAATGGCTAAAACTTTGCACAGTTAGATTAAGTAAAGAAATGGTTTCATTTCCAAAGTAAGGTTTTATTTTATTTTTTTTAGCAAGTACAGCATTAATATTTGAGGAATATGCTATAACTGATGCTTAATGCCAACTAAATGCCACATACACTCGACCTACTTTTAGGATCTGGGGACGTTTTGGGTTTTTGAGATCTGGCATCTCTGTCTGACCTCCTGAACATGCTGGTGGTGTTTCATTGGAAAGTGCGCTGGGCGTCACTTCAGAGAACCTGATTTTCCTGTTTGTGTGGGAACTACCTAAATATATTTACTCAAACCAGAACTGGCCGGTGGGGGGGAGCAGGGGTCTCCTCTACAACATCGCTCTGCCCACCAGAGTCCTCAGGCTGACATGGCTGATGGATCGCTCTGTCTGAGACTCTCTCAGCATGGTCTCCCCTCTAAAAATATCCAGTGAGGAGCTACTTGGCTTTTGATCAGTGGTGATGACAATATTTCAAGTTCCCAAATGACAGATTGCTGGTGATCTATTGACAGAACAGACTGGGAGTAATGATGTTTGTCAAGGAGCCAAAGACTCTGCAGTATAAATTACTTTTTTTTTTTTTTTTTATCTAGCATCCAAAGCAGAGAAAAAGATCTGAGATATTGTTAATAGCAGACAAAAAAAAGGCTGCAGGAGGAAGGTGGGGACAGGGAGACAGGCTGGAAGGCACAAATTCTGTATTGTCAATGAATAGGAAAGATGCTCGTTCCATCTTTTAACATAGGTGGTTGAGCCAGTCTGATTTCTAGTAAATACTTTTAGAAATACATTTTTAGGAGTGTTTTATTTATAAAAGTATACCAGTTCTAACAGGACAGATCTTGCAGAGATACAATAAGCAAAACACAGTTGAACATGTTTAAGAAATGTGTGCATGCATATATTCTACTTGTATGCTATAAGCAGGTATGGAATTAGCTGTACCTGTGTCAAATGTTAAAATTCTTCTTTTGCATGAGTGTTACTTAACTTGCATGTCAAGCTCAAAAGCGATGTAATTTTTTATTTCCCCCAGGCAAAACCCTATTGTACTCTTGTTGAATTTGGTAACAGAAATCCAACTGTTTCAACAGGTAACCTGTTGTTTACAAGATGTTTACAGTGTTTACTTTCACTTGACTGTTCAATAATTCCACAATCTAATGTTTGCCATGACACAGGTTTGTTGTGGTTTTTTTTTGTTTGGTTTTGGTTTCTTTGTTTATTTTTAAAGAAAATTACAGGTATTACAGTGTTATAAAACAGACAGGATGAGTAATCTGAGTAGTAGCTTATATTTTTTATACTTCAGAATTCATAAATTTTGCCATATTGGGTTAAATTACTATTTTCCAGATTTGACCAGTATAAGAGTTCCAGGTGGGGGAAAAAATGATGGAGGAGTGGGAAAAAGAAGGAAAAAAATCAGAATGCAATTTTTTTTAGCAAACTTATTCTACAGACATCTCCTTCCTGACCTGCACAACAGTACAGTTCTGGAAGTATAAGGTTTGTTTACATGATACTGTATATGCTTGTCAATAAATGGTATTGCTCTCTAGAAAGTCGTATAGACCTCTAAAACAAGTAACTAAGTTTATGGAAATACATGTTCTTGGGAATGAAGCAATTATTTCTTCCCCTTCCACTGTTTTTAAATTCACTTATTCATAACGTATTTAGCATGCCTCCAGTAAAACACCAGGACTGTAATAAAGAAACAAGGGCTCCTCATTTTGAAGGGCTTAATATTCTCATCATAATATTTAAGTATCCATGTTTTTCAAATACTTTTCTAATAAATCTTTATTTAAATGCAGTCTTTTGGTTCTACTTTGGATTTAATGACTACATAGTATTGGCAGGTGGCCAACATTTTAAGTTTTTTTTTTTGTCACATGGTTTTATTTAGGAGTGTCTAATTTGTAGTCCTATGCAGTATAGTCATACTTTTTGCTTAACAGAAGAGAATGAGTGGTTGGTATGAAAAAGCTGAGTTGGCCAGGAGGAATGGGAAAAAAGACGTGGAAAAGTGAAGCAGTCCCTAAAACTGAGATCAGGGGGAGAATGGGAAGAAAAAGAGCGATTGCTCTTGAGGTTACAAAGTTGAAAGTCTTTCC
>NW_010533989.1:9058-71413 GCF_000687285.1 Phaethon lepturus
CACTTTCTGAAATGCATTAATCCTGCACAGTGACCTAAAAGGATCCGGGTGAATCCCTACTATATGTAGTCTCTTGAACCTGTTTGTCTCTAGAGAAGTAGGTGCCAGGTTTCCTCCCCCGTGCATGTTCAAGGTAGCATTAGTTTGTGCTCTTTTTGGTTCCACTCTTTCATGTTTACCTACCTATTCAGCAAACCCATGTGCTGGTAAATGCGTTGTACATGTTAGGATGCTGTCACCCTACAAAGAAGCTGTATTGGTGTTTACACTGAAAATAGGGTTAATGAGTTTGACATTTTAATGATGTGATTTAGTCTTCAGGTCTGGAATAAGCTGTTGGACTTTAGGTTAAACTTTTTCCATTCATCTGAGGATAGAAGTGCAAGCTTTGGATACTGAGAACACGTTTAGAAATACCCATTCTTCTGTGTGTTGAGTGCACATATATTAATATGTGGGATATTGTTATTTGAATAAAAGTTATAAAATAAAAATGAGAGAGAATTTGAACTCTGTCAATTGCCCTTCTTATTGCTAGGAAGTATGGTAGTCACCTGAAATTCAGGTTAGATGAAATTCTTTATTTAAAGCAAAAATATTTGTTTTCTTCCAGTGAAACAACAAGACTACAGTACTTAATAATGGCTACGGTTCACCTAAATTAAGTAGATGCTGTAAGAGAGACAGACATACTTCAGGGTCTGTATCAAGGTGGGGGAACATACGTAAAGATAGAAGTGTCTATGTAGAAGTGTGGTATGGGCTTTCAGCAGCTGCTCCCATTCAGAAGGGAAATCAACGTCAGCAATAAGTGGTAGCTGCAGCACCTCACATTGCCTGTGTGATTCATCAGGAACCTTGCCTGTTGGAATGGTATGAGTTGAGATGTATGTTTGGTTTTGGATCAGCTAAAAGAGGCAACATCACTGCTATAAATCCTCGACTTCAGTGGAGTTTGAAGATAGCTAAAATAATTTTGGTTTTGTATTCCATTCCCTTCAATGTGCAACTTATAGTAGTTTATGTGAAAGGGTTAGAGACTTGTGATTTATTTCACAATACCAGGTTTTAGATGTAAAGTGTATTTCTGAAGCGCAGCTATACATCTGCATTTCACAGGAACAGTCAGAGAAAGGCAGGCCAGCACAAAGCCTTTTCTTTTTTGCACATGAATCATTTTAGAGTGTCTTCAAAAAGGTGACTTACCCTGCTGAATGAATCTATAGATCGTCGTGTAATGTTTCTGATGTTTTAATCTTCATCTTTTTCATATATGTGTAGAAAAGAAGAATAGAAGGGGGATGGCAATTTAAGGTCTGAGCATTTCTACAGACAAAACTTTTGAAGTTTGAATATATATGCAGAGTTTTTAATAAAACCTAAATATGACATTCAGATATTACCTGAAACATAACAGACATATAAAGCAGTGCTTCCTCTCCCTTAATTATTTATTTCTGTCAGGCAGGCTTCCTCTTTTGTAAAGACTTTTTGTTCAGTTGTCTTGAAACAGTCATTAATGGCTTAAATAGAATATCATGGAAGTTTTTGTTGCCTTGTGAATTCTATGGTTGCATTTATTTATTTTTTTTTAATTATTTTAAACATCTGGGATCTCTCCTGCTCTCTGACAGAATGTGAGTGCTATCACTTGTTAACAAGTGTTCATGCGTTATATATTGCATCCCTCCACAGTTTCATAGCTGAAATAATTTTATGGTGCGGACAGGTGTTGTCAAGGGGCTGAAGCTGGTACCTCTAGACGCAGGCTAGCTTGTGGTGGAAGCCCCAGGAATTCCTTCAGTCGTCCTGATTGCAGCTATAATTTCAAACTTTCTTATTGTTCTACTTACACGAAACCAAACTTCTCAGCGTTTGAGTGGAAGTGTATTTCCTTCTTGTTGATACAGAATTTCAGTAGGCTAATTTTGTTAGGAGACTGGACCTCAGATCTAAGTTACAACAGGAGCTTGAAGCTAGCTGTAAATACCCCAGTGTTTCCCACCTTGAAATACGGAGTGAGCTCAGCACCTCTGAGTTAATCTGTGGCCTTTTTCAAGCAATAACAAACGCAAGAACCGCAGTCAGGACTATGCTTCAGCACTCTCTGCCTATGCACAGTGGCATATAACTAACTCCCTCTCAGGGCCAGTTCAGAAAATCATGTGCTGTAGATTCATTAACTGTACAGTATA
Source organism: Phaethon lepturus (assembly GCF_000687285.1). Classification (NCBI taxonomy): domain Eukaryota; kingdom Metazoa; phylum Chordata; class Aves; order Phaethontiformes; family Phaethontidae; genus Phaethon; species Phaethon lepturus. Next base: position 11,254 of record NW_010533989.1, read on the forward strand.
TGAAAGACCATATGCAAGAATGCAGATGGAGTAACAGACTGTAATGTTAATTTATCAACCATCTAAGCAATCTAACATAGTGGTGGCTCTTTGTTTGGTACTACATCAGTGTTTTGACAACTGAACTTGGATCACAACCCTGTTGAACTGGTGCTGTCCAGAACATATTCACAGATGGTCATTGTGCTGAAAAGTTCAAAAACCTAGCTAACACAATCGCTGAAGGGAAAACAAGCCTAGAGAGGTTGAAAACAGGTCAGGTACAAGCATGAAAATAGGATTCTGGTTGCTTATGTACTCTCATGTAGCCCTTTCCATGTCGCTTAAACAAATACTTGTCTCTTGTGGTACTGCTCCCAGTGCATGGATGGTGTAAAACTAACTTTTGCTTGACTTCATATGATGCTTTCCCAAGCAGGTAACAACATGTTTTATGTGATGCAAGAGGCTTTTTTCCAAAACAGAAAACATCATTAGTGACCTTGTGTCTATTCTTTAAAAAAAAAAAGAATATAAGTAAAAAGCGAGTCATTTGGAGGGGAAAAAAGAAGGGGCAGAAGGTAAACTGTACTAGGTCCCTTCTCCGTGAGAACTTTGAAGAACAAAACCAGAACTTGCTTTTGCAAGAATAATGAAGCTGTACAAAGTATCAGCAAATACCGTGCTGCTGGTACCTTACTACAGCATTAATATTAATTTATTAACACAGAGTGTGTAAAGAATGGTGGTAAACTCATTTGTGAGCAAGACACTGTTGCTATTGTTTCATCATATGCTGAGAGAGAGAACTGGGCAGGCAGCTTCTTTTCAAGCTTTGTTGTGGTACTAGTAATAATTTCTTTCCAATGCTTTCGTTTTTTGTTTCAAACAAAAAGAAACAGTCTCAGTTAGAGCAGGAAGATGAAGGACAAATGTTTGAATTTCCTATATTCAGAAGTTGTCTTCTTCAAATAGGGGCCAAGTTGATGTTGAAGTAGTTAAAGATTCTTTTAGCAAAATAATTAGCATAGGTAAGCCCTAGAATATTTGGACAATCTCTCAGCAATTTTCTCTCTCACAAAACATTAAATACTATTCTAATTTTTGTCTTTAAAATATCTCAGAGCTTTTAGGATGATTTGTCAAAAGTGCTCTTTTTTGACAACAATTTTCTTGACATTTATTTTGTAAGGAGAAACAAACAAACAGACAAAACACAAAAGCAACAAAGCGGGGAGGGGCCAAGGTGGCTGAGCACCTTAGGCTTTGGCTCCGGTTTAGAAGGTAACTGTAGACTTCTCTTCACGCTTTGTATCTTGGGTAGAAGTTGCCCTTATCACTTCGTGTGTTTAAAATGAAGTAAAATATCTCAACAAATACAGATAATGATTTTGGTGGCAAGAATGTGTGATGATGTTTTTGGCCATGTTATGGATTGTATTTATTGTTCTGAAATAATTTATAGGTAGTAATATAATACACAATCAAAAATACATTTAATGCAATATTAGTTTGAAAAATAAAATTCGTGAAACATTAGTAGTAGCTTTTGTAGATGCTGCTGTTTCAGCTACAATAATGATTAAAAAAAGATTTCCTGAGCAAAATTTAATTCATTGGAGAAATCTGATTTTCACAGCTCTCATCCATTTATGTAGTCAGCCTTGATAGTATGGTCTGTTGAAATGTACAGTGAATTTTAGACATCTGCCCTCTAATTATTCTAAATATCACTATCCTAAATGCATGTACATAAGGTGATTACTCCTTATGTTTTTATACGTTTCTATTCTAGGAGCTGCTCAAAGCATGTCTTTGTTTTTCTTATCCATTGTTCCTCTAGGTTGTCAGATTGCAATCAGCAAGACTTTTGTGTAGTTAACAAACCACTTACACCTCAAAAGGGTAAATACAATGTGAATAACAATGGTATTTCCTATAGATATAATCTGAAGAGAAATTTCAGTTTAAAAACCATGGTTTCCAGGAGATAAGTTTGTTTACTGGTATGTGTGGATACAGCAGAGCACATTATCTCTTTTATCCGTGGTAGAGATAATTTTGTGTGTGTGTGCTCAGAGGATGGATGAACTTTGAAGTTTTTTTTTCTTTTTTTTCCGTTCTTCTTCCAATAGATTGTTCCACAGTTGAGCACCCTTCCATGACGTCACTCCATCTCCTGCTCTCATGAGCTTTGCTGTAGGCTTCATTACCTGTGTTTGCAGCTACTAGCTGGCTTGTCTTGCTGAGTTAAGGCACAGGCTGTAGTTAGTGTCAGAGAACCAGAGCTCACTTATGGTCGTGGTAACATGAAATTTTGTGGCATCTCATTATCGATCTGTGACTATTAAGCTGTTTCAGGATGGTTCCAGTAGTGCTTTTCCTTTTATTCCAGTGTGGACTCTGTTGCAGATGGAAGAAGGTATCTGATCAAATGCTAATAAAAGCTGACTTGGGCTTCAGAATTAGTTTGTAGGCAACAATGTTTTTGCTCACTGAAGAGTGGAGGAGTTTGTACTGATCCACTTTATCATGGCATCTGCCCATCACCTACATTAAAAGTTCTACTTTTGTACTAGTTTTGAAAGGTCATGGCGATCAGGGGAGGTTCCTGAGTACTGGAGGAAAGCAAATGTCATTCCTGTCTTCAAGAAGGGTGGTCTGGGGAACTACAGGCCAGTCAGCCGCACTTCAGTGCCTGGGAAGGTGGTAGAGCAAATCCTCTGGAAATAATTTCCAAACCTGTGAAGGACAAGAAAGAGATCGGGAGTAGTCAGGATCGATTTATGAAGGACAAGACATACTTGACCAGCCTGATAATCTTCTACGATGAGATGACTATGGTGGGATGGAGAGCAGTGAGTGTCATTTATCATGCATGACTTTGTGGAAGACTTTTGACAGTCTCCCATAACACCTAATAGACAAGCTCTTGAAGTACAGATTAGATAAATGGACAGTGACATGGACTGAAAACTGGCTGAATTACTGGGCTCAAAGTGTTGTGGTCAGCAGCATGAAGTCCAGTTGGAGGCCAGTCACTAATGCTGTACCCTAGGGACTGACACCCTGTCCTGTATTGTTTAACATCTTCGATCATGATCTGAGTGATGGGACAGAGTACACTCGGCAAGTTTGCAGATGATACAAAACTGGGAGGAGTGGCTGATATGCCAGAGGATTGTCCTGCCATTCAGAGAGATGTTAACAGGTTGGAGAAAAGAGCTGACAGGAACCTTGTGAAGTTCAACGAAGGCAAAATGCCAGGTTCTGCACCTGGGTTGGAATAACCTCTTGCACCAGTACATGCTGGGGCCACCTGGCTGGCAAGCAGGAGAGAAGGATCTGGGGCTCCTGGTGGACAAGTTGAACTTGAGCCAGCAGTGTGCTTTCATGGCAGAGAAGGCCAAACAGCCCTCTGGGCTGCATTAGGAAAAGCCATGAAGTGAAGTGACCCTTCCATTCTACACAGAACTGATGAGGCCACATCTGGAGAGCTGTGGTAGTTCTGCATTTCTAGATAATTCACAACTGGTCTTTGACTTCTGCTTTGGCATCTGCATTGTCTCAAACAAATTCAGATATTAGTGGGCTGTAGTATCAGGTTAATTGTTAACATTGAGGACCAAGGCTTTAAACTGGGAATAGAAGCTGTTTTGGACTAGAGATGAGTCTTGGGTATGGGCCTGATGTGTTCCTACTGACACTTGCTTTTAACACAGTAGGCAACTGGTTTCTCTGCAAACGGGAGTTAGTGTGTGGTCTTCAGATTGAACATTGGATTCGTTAATCATCCTAAGGATGTCAGTTGCATTGTGGCTTGTTCAGTGTGCAGGAGAAGTTTCTTGGCAGGCAGATGGCAAATGAATGTTCTGATGCTGCCTGAGAACTTATACATAACAGGATGTAAAGGAGCTCAAAGCTTTGCAGGGTTTCTAGTAGGGCCCGTGTGCCTGCAGTCAGGGTGCCTGTGTAGCACCATTCAGCCTTGCCTGAGACCAACTCTCCTACATTCAAGAGCTAGTCTCCTGACATTCAAAATTGACAGTAGGTAGGGCTGGATCCCTGAGGAGCCATCATCAAGATATTTCAAGAGTCTCATTACAGTTTTCTCCGAAGCAGATGCTATAAGATTTTGTTGGCAATTGGTCTTCATTTCATTTCACCAGTCACTGATACGGCAGTCTACTTTGAATAAAGTGATGTCTATGTCTCAAATTACTCTGATACTGGAACTGGAGAAGTGTATGTAGCATTCTTCCTTTTTTGTGTTGCTCCTGGGATACCCTGGCGACTCTGATTCATGTGGTTTTTATTTGCTTTCTCAGCAAAAACAAGGAGAGATGTTTGCAACAAAAGACCCATGGACTTGGAGCCAGAAAGCGTTGTATCAATGGCTTGCAATTTCAAACTATCCTAAAAATAAACACTTCACAGTTGGAATTTACATTTTTTGTGATATTATTGATGATAGGAAATGCCTCTTTAACATTCAGATTGTAAAACATTTTTTCATTTTTTTCTTTCATAATGAAGCATCTTAAATGAGCTATTGTTTCCTGCTTTGATTGGAGGAAGTTGTGTAAATCTGCACAACTGCTTGAAAGACTCTGTTTTTGGACTTCTGGGGTCATGACAACAGAAAATTAATGCTTAATGTTTGAGCATGTGTGTCTTGGACCTGGAGAGCATGATCTACTGAGATCTGAACAGGTTGTTCCTCATTACATAATGAGGAACTATTCCTACATAGGAAGTTGCATCCTAGCACCAACTTGATAAAAAAGTCAGAAGACATAGAGTAGTTTTGTAGTAGAAAGTCCTTTTCCCCTTCAAACTTTGTATGGGCAGGTTTTTGGGGGAAGGGAGAAGAAGTGGCTGGACAAGTGATGACAGATTGGATGATTAACACTGCTTTTATTGAGAGAACATGAATAAAATTTAAATTCCACTTAAAAAAAAATAAATCTTTGTGACACTAAAGGTTAGGATTATTGCTTTACAGTGTTGCATAGATGGTTGATCTATTATTTTGCTATCTGTCTTTGGGTTTGGCTTATTTTCTCATAAACTAAGTGAAACATTAAATTTTATAAAGCTCCAGGGTTATGTGGTGGAAATTAGATTCCCCTGTCTTTTAACATGGAAGTATTAATTGTGATGTGTTTTTCTAGTTTTTGTTCCTATAGACCCAGAAGTCCTGGGCTAAGGGAATGAGATGAGCAATCTCATCACACAGAATGAGACTAGAATTGATCCTCTAATGTATTGCTTTTTGCGTTCTTGCATGAACCTTTTTGTACCAGTCTGCATTGGTTACATGCTTGAGTTCTGGATCATAAGCTCTCCCAAATTTTATGATAATTATAATTACCTGTCTTCTGAGTTGTTTCTCTGTGGGAGCAAGACCTCTAGAGGGTGCCAAAAAGCTGGTTTTGGTTAAAGAATCTGTTAGGTCCTGTAGTAGTAATGTCAGAAGTGCAGGTCATCAGTTCCTGAAAGCTCTTCCTGCTCTTGGTAATTCAGGTGCCTTAGAAATGCCTGCTCCTTTAACTTTGGTTCTGAAGTCTTTCTACGCTGTGATGATAGTTTTTTTTGGAGGGTTTTTTTTTTTTTTATACTAGGCACTGGCTGTACGATTGAGAGGACTGGTTTGGGATTTTTTTAAAAATATATACTTAATCTTTATTAATAATTTCTTCAAATAGGAAGAATACATGATGCTTCTAATGTCACACAGACATACACTGAGATAAATACTGTTTTTTTGACCAAGGCTTCCTATAACAGCAGGGTCTACAAATTACAGATTTTCCCATTCCTTTGTAACTCTTAATCTTGTGCGATGTTACGCCCTTCACCGTTGCCAGGTTTTCAAACGCTCCAGCTAGCTTTAGGCAAGCAGTGCATTTAAAATAAAAAAAGAGAGGGAGGGGAGATGTTCAGTAGTGAAGACAGGTCCAGGGTAGAAGCTGCAGGAACAGGTTCTCTAAATAGTTCCTCCTAATTGACTTCTTCACACGTAACCACATTTCAAGAGAAACTAGATGAGATTTTTTTTAAGAAACACTCTTTAATAGCAGTTAAACATGTACAACATGATGAAATATTGCCAGCTGGACTACATATCAAGCAGTGTCACTGCCAATCAGCTGCAGCTAGTCGTGAAGAGGACACTATCAAAAGCACGAGGTTTTAGAGGGTAATAATTGCTCCTCCTTGTCAGAGGACAAAATTTTCTTTGTTTCTTGTCTTTCTCCGTACAGGTGTGCCAAAAATACCTGGATATGTTCATGTATTTGTAGTTTGAAATACTCCTAGGAATGCTTCTCAGATGTAGCCTTGCACACAACCTCGACAGACTTACAGTGGTTGTAGACAGTAATAATGTGTGTCTGTAAAAATAGGGTAGTATATCAAAGTTGGAGTCATCAACACATGAAAAATTGGGGAAGAAGATTCTTAGGGGTTTTGTAGGTATTTGGAAGCTTCTGCTATAACATGTGATTGTTTGGTGATTTTGTATATGACCTAGGACTGTTTCTCCCCACACCCTGAAGGTATGAGGGTTCTTTGTATCTTTATATTCTGGTCAACACAATCAAGTCCTGTTCATATTTACTCTCAAAATTCTGTTGACATCAGTGGGACTATGTACATGAGTAAAACTGGGGGGATTTACCCCAAATTATATAATAGCCTAATGCATTTAACAATTTATATGTATGAACAGAGCATTTTTAGTAGCTCCTGATCAAGATCAATATTTAGTCTATAGAAATTGTATTGTGTGTGTATTAATTACGTGACCTGCCTGAAGAGGACTTTAAGGACATTGCAAAATTAAGTGCCTGAAAAAAACTTGTCTAAAAAAAAAATTGTATATATTCTTAACTAGTGATGCACATTTTGAATCGAGTGCTGGGGAAACATGGTGAAAATGGTGAGAAGGCCAGCTCAAGAGAAAAGGTTGTCCCACTAAATATAGACTTGTTAGTATGGCAAGACTAATGGAGTCAGTTGGTTTTACCAAAAAGTTAAGATAGTTTTATTTACGCAGCTAGTCTTGAGAGTGCGGAGAAAATCTGATGCCATTTCTAGGGAGGAGCAAAAGCTTGGAGAGTAGGAAAAAGGGAGGAGGGATGAATCTGTTCCAAACAAAATCACATGGTATGCACTGGATTAAAAATCACTTGAATGATCTCAAATAATTCTGAATTTAAGGATCCTTACCCTTCAGTGCAATCAGCTGGGGCACTGCAAGTGTATTGAGAAAGGTCTTACTGGAATGAATCATGATCTAGAAGACACACCTGCAGAAGATGATAAAGAAGCTTAAGCTATCTTATTTTGCCAGCTGAAGGGGCTAAATTGATTGCAGTCTGCTAGTACCTCACAGGGAAGTGATTTCTGATGGAGAACTTTTTAATTTGGTAGCAAATAAAACAATGGGAGTTGGAGTTGGTGACTAAGATTAAATGGATTGATTTTTAGAAATGAGTTTAGACTTTTAATACTAGTTGTAGTTCATCATAGAAATAAATTATCAAATGATGGTAGTCTTCATATATTTGCTTGAAGGCTATATATATATTTAAAATACATAAATAGTTTGGTAAACTATTCTATTGTGGCTGTCAGATCAAGTGATAGTATTTTATGGCCTTACATCCATGAATTCATTACTGAACTGCTGCATTTCAGAGGTTATTATTTGAATTGTTCTCTGTTGCTCACTAGTGTTTAGTGTGCTAGTTGTATATTATGTCCTTTCTTTTAATGTACCACTTCAAGCTAATTTATTTCTACTTACATTACCACTGGTTACATTATTGATGGTATTACTTATATTACCACTGGTTCTGGGATGATTCCAAGAGAATTGTATATTTATAGATACAGTAAACCCTGTGTTAGTTTCTTATGTGTCTTAATGCTGGAATGTGAGAAACTCATCAAATGTAAAATCATGAACAAAATCTCATGCGCAGCCCTAAGGACCTTCTTTCTCCATCCAGAATTCAGGAACTATCTGAATTCTGTCTTGCTTCTAAATACTCCTCAAAACTAGCACCAGAATGCAAGTCATAGCATTTCATTGCCTTTTCTGGTTGTTTCTAGGTTTTTACTTCTATCCACTTCTTAAGGCTGTAAGGGGGAGTTTGCATTAAACAGGATCCTTGCTGGAAGTATGCTTTTGATGATGTGTTGTTTAGTCTTTTGTTTGTCTATTTGTTTTGAGATCTGTCTTAGAGTACTAATGATCATAGAAGTTTGTTCCAAATTTTAGCTAATTTACTTATTGCACAATGAGTGTAGTAAGAGTTTGTTTAGAAAGAAGACTAAAGAAGTATAACTGGTAAAGAAACTTGCTGAAGATGGAGTTAGTTTTTTTCTCTACTAGGGTTGTTCACTGAGCTACAGAGGTGAATTTCTTCATAGTGTGTGTATGATGTCACCAAATAAGACTGAAGAACATAGGAAGACAGAATTTGGTGTTAAAATACTTTTTTTTTTTTATGTAATAAATGTTTGTGATGACTTTCTAAAATAATTCAACTATTTCAGTGAGGTAGCCCTAAAATAATGCCATTGTGTTCAGATACCGGTGCACGCACCTCGGCACCTTAGCATAAGGATTACTCTATGTAATGCTTTCCTGTCACGATAACTTCAGAACTTGTTTCTAAACCTGGCTTTACAGTCAATACAGGCTTAGTAAGTATTTTGGTACTTTGCAATACCTGAATATCCAAACACTTAAAATGATATGTGCCACTTAGTTTCTTAATAATAATATAAACAACCAGTGTTAGCAGGCTTAAGCTCTTCCATGCATCAGTACGGTATAGGCTTGGACAACTGGGTAGAACGTGGGTTTCAAACAGCTTTAAAGTGTGGTGATACTTGGTTTTACGGTTCAAGAGTAAGTGTGTCTCTTCTGCAGCTACAACTACATATCTGACTGGCACTTGAAAACTCAATTTAGGCTTCTCAGGTGTGCTAATTAAGCTTTATTAATTTTACATGTCTTAACTATGTTATGAAGAGCAAGGTGGTTGTTTATGTTTTAAAGAGGAAGAAAAGGGATTGATATTTCCCATTTGTTCTTCTCCAAATCCATTACTTAAGAAATAAAGATCACTTCCTAAGATTGCAGTAAAAACTACGGACAACTTTCATAAAATCCAGTTGTTACAAACTAATGAGTAACTTTTGGTTTTTAGCAACCTAGACACCTACAAGTTAAACTTTTGTTCTTGGGTTTTAAGGTTTCTTTTTTCTGAGCCTTGATGTGTCTCATATAGTATACCACTGGATTTTTATTTCTTGAGGATAGAGAATTATATAAATTTATATTGATGTATTGATATAAATTTATATCAATTTTGATATACAGAGATAGATTTATTAGCAATAGAAAGTGATAGCGCTCTCTTTATCATGAATTTCTGCCATATCAGTCTAGTGTTAAATCCTTACATCCTGGCATTCTACTCTTGGTAGTGCTGATTAATAGGTAATATTTTGTATCTACCTTCTAGTCCATTTCCCAGTGTTTATATCCAGCTGTGAGTATTTTGTTGTTTGTCAAGAGTGAGTCTTGTTACTTTTTCATTTTTTTATTGGCAGGGAGGGGGTACTTAAACACCTTGTCCTACCATCAGGTAACTGCATCATGGTGTCATTTACCTGTGGATGAGGAAGAACAATCTAAATCTCTAAGGTAGTGAAGAAGATCCTGGAATTATAAACTCTTATATAAACTCTTAATTGGTGTGTGTGTGGGAAATACTTGTGAGGCTTTTGTGGTTTTCTTTTTTTTTTTCCCCCCCTAAGAATTTTGATATTGGGATTGAAATCAAAGAACTTGAATTATGACTGTAGTAGTGAACTCAATTTATACTAATTTATTTATCCTATATTATTTTATGGTGTATTATTTAATTAGTACTGTGACAGTAAGATGTTTATAGTATAATAAAATATATATCCAGTGTTTATAGTGCCTTATCACACTTAAGGTGGAGACATTTTAATTTTATGAAATTCCCCACAAATGTTTCCTTTGACAAGGTAACTTTTTGTGATTTACTTTAGTAAATACCTTGTCAAAGGAAACATTTGTGGGAATTTACTAAAATTTCAGTGATGAGAAATGTTTCTTGGGAAATTATAGTACCCCTTATGAGCAATGGGGAGCTTGTCAAACAACATAATTTTCTAACGTGTTGCATTTTACTGTTTCCATTTATTCCATTCCATTTATGAAGGAAACGAGTGGGCCCTTTGAGTGCTGTGTCCGGCGCATTCCAAGACAGCATGCACTAGTCTTTTAAATCCTAGTTTTCCCCAAAATATAATGGCAATTGGTTATGTTTTCTCTGAAGAATAATGATCAACGTAGCCTAAGCACCTTAAAATGATGCAGAAATGATTTGTTACATGATGATATGTAATTTAGAACAAAGTAATTCTTGTAAGAGCATAATGACCAAAACTGTCACTTTTTCTGTGGTTTTTAAGCATTTGCACGTGTAAATTGACATGGATCAGATAATAATGAGGCTTCAGTATTTTTCCCTCTGATAGTAGCAACAGCTCTTTGGTAAACTAGGAGTTCAGAAATAGAGATCTCATAACTAATTGAGAAAGAAATGCACGTGCAAGTAGAAAATGATCCTTGTGCTTATTTTTATACTCAGTGTTTTAACAGCTGCATATTTCAATTATGTGTGGCTAATTAGAAGCTGGCTTAAAGGCAGTACTGCTCCTGGGGTTTTAAAAAGTATGTTGGGCTATTTATCACAAGAATAAAGTTCTGAGCTGATTTTCACTCTGGACTTCTTCCACGTTGCAAATAGTGTTTCAGTGCATAAGTACTCCATATTTGCCAGGAGAGATGTGGCATTGCCTTCGGCTGTATTTTGTGTTGTTTTTTTTTTTTACAGCATCCTTCTTTTCAGGGGATGCTGACATGGTCCTGTAGTCACTCTGTTTGGATTGGTAAGCTGTTGGCCTTTTAAAATTTTATCTGCGGGGGTTTTTTTGGTAGTAATATATGCACCCAAATATTTGTTTCAGAGAATTTGGAAGACACTATGATTGTGGTCTCCTTCTGCTTGCTGCAGGCAAAAGTGAAGTCTCAAAGTCTAGAAGTAGTTTCCACTGTTCTCTGAAGGGCTCTGTGCCAGTGGACCTTGAGCAGCTACCTGCTAATCAAAAAGTCAAGCTCTTCTTCTCTCTGTTGCCTCTTGCAGTATTGTCTGATGTCTTTGGGTAGAGCATCAAAGCTTCTCTCTTAAGCAGTGGATAAATCCTGAAGTCATTTAAATGGCGTGTAGCTTTACTTGAGCCAGTTTGGACTTTGCCAAGAGAGAGATGGCTTTTAATTCTGCTCTTGGGCCGTGTTGTCTGGATGAGTAGTCTCTTCTGAAAGGTGCAAGGACCAGCTTGGCACCACAGGTCTGGGTCTAGAACTGTCACTCTTGGGGGGAAACTTCTGTGTTGAAGATAAGGCTTTCAGAAAGGGGAACTGAAGATGCTTTCTCAATTTATACAAATCATGCTTGAAAGAGCAATTGCAATGTCAGGTGAAATAAATAGCATTATGTAAGGGGTCTTGAAACATCCCCAAGCTGAAGTAATCAGGACAAGATTCAGTCCAGTTTGCTGACAGTTTGCCTTCTGCATCTTTCCTTACGGTAAATCTGTTAAAACTCACTCTGACTTTAACGGAGGAGTTGGTGGACTTAGTGATTAACTGCTAGTGTTATAAGACTAGCTTTACCTCGGAGTGAAATATATGTCTAACAATTTTATAAAAAAAAAAAAAAAATGCACCTTCCGAAAATGCCCTTATGAGGATGTGAGTTGGGGTTTTTTTGTTGTTTTGGTGGGGATTTTTTTGCTTGTTTGTTTGTTTTTTAAACTGGTGAAATATATTGACTTATGGAAAACATGAAACAGTATTTTGTCTGCATTCATAAATATAGTAGGAAGTTAAGCAAGAAGGACATTAGACACTAAAAAAAGTAATTTGAATTCTGTTCAAGGCTGTTTAAATAACCCAATTGTTACTGCTAAATAAACACCCATTAATATTTGGCTATTAGTGGAGTTCAGACTAGTTCAGAAAGGCATTTTAGCTTTATTAGGGTGGGGGTTTCAGGGTGTTTTTTCTGTGGGGTTTGTTTTGTTTGGGGTTTTTTTTTTGTTTTGTTTTTTAGCTTAGTCTACAAAGCTGCTTCTGTCTTCAGAATAATTAATGCTTATGTTCTTGGTGCCCGAAGACACCTAATTCCACATGGGCACTTGCTGTGTGCAGTTGCAAAGAGTCATTGAATCGTATGATCTTTTTTTTTTTTTTAAAAGACATGTTAAGACCATCTCTTCTTTGAATGGGTTAAGAACAGGCAAATAAGTCACAGAAAGGCTACAAAAATGCTCAAGAGGAGAACAAAAGAACAATGCCACATTCAAACATGATTTGAAATGACATTGGCAGAACTTTATTTTCACTTTTAGAGTCCTGCTTATACAAATGTGCACAGATAGTCATTGACTTCAAGGGGGAAACTTGATAAATATGGACAGAATCAGGTCCACACATGCTAACGTCCTTTTTCGCTAAGCATAAAATACAGTCTCTCCCAGCTGTTTCAAACATTTTCATTGTCATCTTTTGAACCTGGTTTTGATGTGGATAATTAAAAGATGCACTGCTTACTTAGCAAATAGGGAAGAATAAATGTTTTACAGTGTTTTTATTGTACATGGCCAGATGTCACATTATCATGCTGCATTATTTTTCTTTGAGATTAATAATGCTTTTTCGGTCTCCCAGATGAATGCTAACCCCCCGCTAGTTTAATATCTGTCTAGGTCATTGTTATAGGGAGTCTCTTTGCTATGTGTATGCTGTAAGGGTGTCGTCTGTAAAATGGCTTGGCTCCTTTTTATCCTGCTTCTGTTTTGGCGTTTAGGGGATACACGTATTGATCTGTGGAAGTGGAGGAAGAGTCCTTAGCTCCCTTCCCTCTCTTTGGCAGCGAGAGGGCTTTTCAGTGTTTTCAAGCCCAATTTTGCAGTGGACGTGAGTGAGCACAGAAGTCTTTTCCCAGCTTGGCCAAAACCTCCATGCCAACGCAGTCATCAGGCTGGAGGGTAACAGATCTGTCTCTTCCACCTGCTAGTCCTGCCAGAGGAAAAGAGAGGTGCACATTTCTTTCGCTATCCCTTTATCCTCTACGCGGCGTTTCTGGCATCCATTTAGCTCGTGAATAACTGATTGCCAGCAGCAGCGCTGTGAAATGAGCGTGGTTCATGCGAGGTGTCGTGGCTCCCCACCGGGCGCTCAGTGGCAGCGCTGAGTGGTAATAACACGGCCTTTTGTTTTAGCTCTGCTGCGGTTTAAGAAGCCCGTGTGTAACGGTGGAGATTAAGTCAGCTTTCTGTCTGCTGACTTGGGACAGCGTTACAGCACTTTGCATTAGGAAGCTTAGGCTTACTATTATATGATGTAGTAGGATTTATTATCATTATTACTATTACTGTTGTTATTATTAAGGAATAATTTGGCACAAGAAAGCTGTCAGGCTGCTTGGCTTGTTTTGGGAGGCTCTACCTCTTGATAATTAGCAAAGTAAAATATACATTTAGGAACTTCTTTGTGCTGTGTAGTCTGATCAGTGTAAGCATTTTGTCTGACTCCTACCAGGAGAATGACTGCTTACAGTGGTGGTGCTAGTGATAATACCAAACTGCCTAGGGCTTGAGTCAAGAAAAAGCTAGTCTTGCCCATCAGCCACATTTGCTTAATTTAAACATTCCTATGGGCGTTATCTTTTTAAGTAGTGAGATTATGTCAGTTCAGGAAAGACAGGGATCTGTTGGAGCGGGTCCAGAGGAGGCCACCAAAATGATCAGAGGGATGGAACACCTCTCCTGTGAGGACAGGCTGAGAGAGTTGGGGTTTCTCAGTCTGCAGAAGAGAAGGCTCTGGGGAGACCTTACTGCAGCCTTCCGGTACTTAAAGGGGGCTTATAGAAAAGATGGGCACAGACTTTTTAGCAGGGCCTGTTGCAATGGGACAAGGGATAATTGTTTTAAACTAAAAGAGGGCAGATTTTGACTAGATAAAAAGAAGAAATTTTTCCCCATGAGGGTGGTGAAACACTGGCACAGGTTGCCCAGAGAGGTGGCAGATGCCCCACCCCTGGAAACATTCAAGGTCAGGTTGGACGGGGCTCTGAGCAACCTGATCTAGTTGAAGATGTCCCTGCTCACTGCAGGGGGGTTGGATTAGATGGCCTTTAAAGGTCCCTTCCACCGCAAAGTATTGTAAGACTCTGTATGCTGTCGCTGATCCATGGGAAAAGAATACTACTTGCTGTCCTTCCCGAGTCACTTGCTGAGAAAGGGTGCAGCCTTTTTTATCTTTCCATGCAGAAACTCCAGCTGTTGCTTCTCTACCCCGGCAACATGATGGGCTCTGTGGTCCCTTCTGTATAGGATCACTAGAACTGCTCCTGCTAGTTTAGAAAAAGTAATCTTTTCCCAGCTTTCCACACCCTTTCTAAGGTTTCAAGATGTTGCATCCATGTCCTGACTTCATGGCTTTTTCTTGCAGCATATTTCCCTCCTCAGTGGGAGGAAGAGTACAAAAGAAAAAGTCTCAGCAGGATTTTTGCTGCTGTTAGTGTACAGTGGCTCTCACTGTACAGTGGCTTCATCATTTTTAATGTGCTTTTGAAGTGCTCTGTGCTGATTGACCAGAAATCATCATCTTCAAATATTTCAAGATCTGGTCTGTTTCAGCCCCTCTGAAGATGATATTTAGGTTTTTTAACCCTCATGAACCAGGATGCATTCAATGTAGTTCTTCTCAAGTATCTCAACTGTAGAGGGCAAGGCAGTCGCATGAAGTGGATTTTGTTTCCCGCTGTGGCCTGCGTTGTGCCGGTAATGCTGCTTTTACAGCACTTCACTCTTCCTTGCCCTCATTCTCGGGGGGACTCGATCACAGCAAGCTCTCCTGTCATGAAGGTAGAAAATTCTCCTGCTTGGCATGAATTTACAGGAAAAAAATGCACAAATCTCCCATTCTGCAGCACTGCCTAGAGATGGAATCTCGTTTTCCGTACTGCGAGATCTGCTGAGCTGTGATGCTCCTGTTTTAACGCCGTTGCCTAATGTCGAGAGCCCAGATTACCTGCCTTTGCATCGAAACGAATACTGCGGGTGGAGTGAAAGATCCCTGCGTGGGTCTGAGATGTACAAACAGATCTGCTTATCTCCTTCCATAAAATGCTTTCACAGTTGCTGTGGAAATGTAGTGTAAGAGCTTGCTCATTTGCTCTCACTGATGAAGCTGGCATTTGTATTTGCTATGATGTCGTTTATTGGTTTGTTAATTAGTTTTAAATGTGATTGAGGCTGCTTCTGGTACCTACAAGTAGATAAGGACTGAAGTTGCCAAAAATCAGTTGTCATTGCAGCTGCTTCCACTTTATGAAGAGATGGAGTGTATTTTCTCAGTCTCAGATGAGTGTATCTGTGATGCAGGAACAACACCTGCAGATAAACGCCAACTATTTGTCATTTGCATCCAGTTCAGACACTGTTCAGAAGCCAGTTAAAATTAGCCAAAATTAGTTCCTAAATGTTAAATTAAAATGTGTCCTTTCATGTAAGGTCATATTTTTCTTGACGTTTGAGGAAGAACATGAAGTTGCACATTACTACAGAGCTTTAATAAGCTTCTACAGCTGATTTTTGGAAAACAGAAATTACTCCATCTGCTTGCTGTTGTTTAGAAGTGTGTGATTTCTCAGGTGTCTAGGTGACAGAGCC
Organism: Phaethon lepturus; assembly: GCF_000687285.1. Taxonomy (NCBI): domain Eukaryota; kingdom Metazoa; phylum Chordata; class Aves; order Phaethontiformes; family Phaethontidae; genus Phaethon; species Phaethon lepturus. The sequence continues at coordinate 27,088 of NW_010533989.1, forward strand.
AAGCTATTTTGGTGTGCACAGAGAAAACTCATGTTTGAATGTCAATATAAATTTTCAAGTATATCTTTAAATAAATTTACTCGTTCTCAACCGTCAACCTTTCATAAATTGAGATGATCTTTACCAGATATTAACTTACATTTTAGTAAGCTTAAGTATCACAAGTGCTGAAAAGGAATGGAAATTTGTATTAGGGGCAAACTTTTGAGATATGGAGTTTCTGAAATTTTGATGAAATAGAGAAGCTAAATGAAAACTTTTGTTTCATTAGCAGAGACATTGCATTTTATATATTACGTGATTTTTAACTTGGGGAAAAAATGCTTTCGAAACGTCGTTCTATTCTGTGCTTCTCTTTTCAGCGTGATATTTCATCGAGATCCAGACTTCCCCCCACTCTACAAATTAAATCCCACTTTAGTGTTCTAGCAAACAATTTTTGGCCAAGCAGAGGAGCTGTGCTGCAAATAACTTCTTACGGTGTTTTTGGAAACTTTTGGAGAAGGTGAAGCAAAGGGCCGTAAGGATGAATGTTGATCAAAGCAGCAGGCCTGTTGCATGGTCCATCAGCGCAGTTAGGCGCCTCAGCTGGAGTCAGCAAGCAAAAGCCAGCTCTGTGTTTCTGTGTCTTGCTGGGCTTTTGGCTGGTGTGAGGGGCTTGGGTTTCTGCTGTAGGTGTGAAATATGCCCTTCCGTATGTCCAGCAGGAGACCTATGGATCCTATGAAACCGAACTCGCTGGTATTTTGAATGCTTCGCAAGGCCTTGTGTCAAGCGTAGGCTCTCTGCTGGGCCTGTTGGCCGAGGTGTATTCCGCTGTAAGCATGGAAGGTGTCCTTAAATTAATAGTTTTTTTTTTAATGCCATGTTGAAGGGTGCAGATGTTTAGTGTAAACTGGATTCTTTGTGGTTTTATCGCATTGCAAACAAAATAGCAATGTGTTTTAACCGACGAGAACGTGCCTTTTGTCTTCCTCCCCTGGTAAGTCCCGGTGCTCTGTACCGTCTTCAGGATGTGATAAAGTGAGCTTTTCTCTGAGCTGGTGGTCTTATCTGTGTATTACCCATCTGGTGTATTAGATTACTGCCAGGTTTTGGGAGCACTCCGGCTTCTGTGACCAGCTTTCCCCTTGCATGTCCTGTTCCACCACAAGTGGTGCTCAAATGGAAGATGGAAGCACCTTGCTCGCTGGGGACCACCAGGTTCCTGCAGTGTAATCCTGCGGTTCTGGCACACCCAAAGTAAACCACACCTGCTGTGAGTATGCTGCTACCTACAGCAAACCCAGACGCGTTTGAGACTGTTTATGCGCGTAGGATGACAGTAGTAAGGGAGACACGTGGAGTTAAGGGGATGTGACTGTGTTGACCATCTGCCTCTGAGGTGATCAGAGCTTTGATAGGCATCTCCCTTGATGTTGCTCTCTTAAGACGTCCTCAGAAAAGACTGGATGTCTTTTACATTAAGAAAGCAAGTTTTACCAGGAGGAAGGACACTTCCTTGCCTTAAAAATTTAAGTGATGGGCATAAGACAATGAAAGAGGAGGACTGTGTGCAGCTTTTTTGTGCAACTGTATCCTGGCAGGGATGCCACTTTTGTTGGGCTTAGCTGTTGTGGCAGCAAACTGCATGGTCCTATCTATTTTGGGGAAGTTTTTTCCATTTTATAATCCCAGAAGAAACACTATTTGTCATAAGATCTTCAGTACAGGGTAGTAAAGACTGATGTGTCATTACTAAATGTTAATAGTGATGGATTAGCTTAGATGAGATATTAGGAGGCTAAGTAGGGAACACTTTTTAATCTGCTGTAAAATGATAAATTTAATTTTGTTTTTACTGGGTGTTTTAGTTGTGTGGGGTTTTTTGTTTGGGGTTTTTTTCTTTGTTGCATTCTTTCCAGTTTCTTCAGTTTTTTGTCTGTCTTTCCCTCTTCCTTTTTCTTCTGTTGGCAGTTGTCCATTTCTTTTTATGGCACCAGTTTATAGAAAGTAAAGAGTAGCTGATGATGATAGTTAGCATCTGTAAATAATCTTTCATTGTTCAAATGAAAGAGAGAGCTAATAGAGGAGTGGCTGTGTGTATACTGCCTAAAGATCTTAGGCGCTTCAGTTTAATTGTGGGTGTTGCTATTTACGTTGTAAAAGTTTAAAAAAAAACAGAAAAATTACATTATGGAGAAAAAGCGGTCTGCATATTGAGATGGTCATATAATGTTCAGATGTTTAAAAACTAGCATAAAATACTACAACATCTTTCGAAATGGCTGATTCAATGACTAGCTTTATCAGCTGGTATGTGCAGTTGCTGTACGCTGTTCCCATTGTAAGCTTCAGAAAAAATACTGCTTGCCGATGATTTTTGTGTCCGGTGGGATCTCATGGTAAATAAACCTGTGGAAGACTCTGATGTGGGTGTCATCAAGACTCTTAACTTTTTTGCTGTGTATTTAATCCCATTGTGCACTGCTTAAATTGAAATTTCCACAATCATGACTAAAGGAATACCACAATATAATTAGCAAAAATTATGTTGCGGTATTTCAAGGGCAATTTTATAATGAACGCAAGTCATAAAGCAAATATGAAATCCTGTGAATTAGTTGGTATGTTCCATGATCTGTGTACAAAATATTTTCTCCTTTCTCTTTATTAATTAAAAAAGGGAAAAAGAAACTGTGTATTTCTTTATAGATGTCCAGAACCTTTTATATATGGTTTTAGTTTATAGTGGAGGATTGTGTCTATTTTGATTTTCATTATTGAGACATTAGTGAGAAGATGAAATAGGCTGACAGCTTTGTTTGGGGTTTTTTTCTTTAAATGAATGTTAAGTGGTAGTACACTAGAAAGCCCTCCTCCTACCCCCGCAAAAAAAACTACCGCTGAACTCACCGAATGAACGTTACTGGAATGACCATACAGCCTGAACTTTGCTGAATAATATTAGATAAACTGTTCTTTATGAGGCAGGGGAGGGGGTAGAGAGGGTATTACAGCTCAGGAGTCTTTTTATCTAGTGTAGAGAGTAAGCCAAGCTGCGTAAAATACATTTGACTGAAAAAATTAGAGATGTTTAAGCTTGATAAGCATACTTGTTTCTGCCTATGTTGTATTGCAGTATTAAATTCAAAGTTTATAGGACTAGTGAATTCAGGCTGTTGCTTCCAATTATGTTTTGATAGGGTTTATGTGACCTCCTCTCGCCTTCATGGGTTATGAGCAAAATTATTGGAGATCACAGAGAATGAATAAACTTTAGAACTAAAATTCAGGTAGTTTATTTCTGTAGACCTAAACTAACAGAAGTGTATGAAGTTTTATGGGAGTGTTTGAATACAACATGCCGTGCATATTTTAGCTGATTTATGGCCAAATATACATCTAGGGAAAAATAAGGAGCTCGCTTACCCTGTCTATCAAGATTTTACATGCTTCTTAAAAAAAGGAAGGGGGAAAAAAAACCCCACAACCCCTTAACAGTACCTCCCCCCAAATTCTTTACTTTCCTTAATAAACTACAGTATTTCTTGAGCGTGTTGGGCTTTACTTTGTATGTTATTCATACTGTCACTGTGCCTAGGGCTTCATGAAAGCTAACGAATAAATGCATCAGCTAGCTGCACAAGAAACCAGTTTGGCTGGAAGGCTGATTCTGAATTGGATCAAGGAATGCTTGGAAAAGAATCAAGCAAACCAAAATACCTCCATAGTTAGGAATTGTAAATTTGCAGATGGTGATAAAACTTTATATTAAAAGTTGCTGCTTCCTCCTGCATTTGGCTCTTTACTTTCCTGATGTGTGATGAGAAGCAAAAGGAGTGAAATCAGTAGGCTGCCAGCAGTGAGTGCAGGGGTCAGCTTTGTGTGCATGGACGGGATTGTCGAAGTGCATTCTCTACTCTCTTGTGCCTGGCTGATGTCTTTTTGGAATGAAGTAATGGACATTAAAATGTTAAGTCCTATCTCTTCTTATGAGAAAGGCTGATTAACTTATTTACAGGAGGTGTTAAGTAACTGGTGAGAAACTTGTATAAAAAATTAGATTTGGAGGGCAAAAAGATTACCAGGCCTTAAGAACTGTAAGTACAAGAAAATGTTTCCTTAGATGGGTTTAAAACGGAAAATATGTCTTTATACTTTAGGGTATCTGCTAAGTACAAAGGAATTGGGAAGAAGATTCTGTAAAAGGCTATTTGTTGCATGCTCACCCAGAACGGGTTTTATTTTTTGGAAGATATCCTCCCATAGTCTCCTGCACTGCCCATGGACTGAGAAGGAGCTGGAATAAATCGCTGGGGTCTGATCCCTCCTGTTGCATGCGTAGAGGATTGCAGTAGCAGTCTTAAAGGTCATCTGGTTAGGAACGTGTGGGTCTGGAAGCACCAGGAGGAACAAACTGGAGGAAAGGGGCTACAGGAACGACTGGGTCTAAATGCAGCTTTTCCTGAGACCCAGGTCAAGAGGCAAAGGACAGTGATTAAGCCCTGGTGACCCTTGGGATGGGAGGACTGATCACTGACAGCTCCCGAAGGCTGCAAAGGGTCTACACAGAGCTGCCCGTGGCTGCTGTCCCGGCAGGAGGAGGACTCGTCTTGGGAGCCCCCCTGGCTCCGAAATCATGGCGGGGGGCCCTGGATGGATGCCAGCGACGCGCTGACCTTGCAGCCTCACTGCTGGGCAGGCAGCTCAGGCGTATGTGTCTCGGTGTTGGTGAGTATTTGAGCATGAAAGTGAGAGTGTGAGTGAGTGAAGACAGCTTTGTTTAAAAAAAAAAACAAAACAAAAAAAACCCCAAAACATCTTCCTCACCCGTAAGATTTGCTATAGTAATGTTGTGATAATGCAGCAACATTTCCTACGTACAGCCAGCAACCAGCATCTGCTCACCAGTGAACCATTGCATGCATTTCTCCGTAACGGAGGCTTATGGGGTCTCTGTGGGGTGCTGCGTACATTCCCCGCAAATATCCCATCTGTGAGCAGTTAAGTACTGGAAAAACACTTAAAAACCAAACAAAACCAAAAAAAGCACAAGCAGAGAAACTCAATTACCAAGATGTTGTTATGTTCTTCAGTGCTTTAGTCCTGGGGCGCTGCTTGGTGGGAGTGGATGGGATGCCGGGGGGAGGAGGTCTCAGTGGTGTGTGTCTTCCTGCAGGATACCTTTATGCAGTAGGTATCAGGTCAAAGCAATGACAAAAGTTATTCATGGTTTTGTTTTAAATGAAGAAAGGAGAAGGTTTTGCTTTATCCTGCTTGTATGTTTTAAAAAAAAGCTTTGGATAGCTTGTGGCGTTTACAGGACTCCATTCTTTTTGTTTGAATAGCTATGTGCTTCATTAAAAATTAAAGTTGGAGATAAATGATAAACAATTTTGTGTATTTTGCAGTCATCTGTGGTCTACTGTGTAACAGTTATTCTTGCTCTCTTTTTTCCATCTCTTGCCAGGGACCAGGTGAATTAATAGGAAAAAAAAACCCAGTGGTTTGACTTTCATCCCCTTCCCTGATACTCTCTGTAAAACTAGTCACTTTTCACGTGTGGAGAATCCTTGCCTCTGTCACTGATCGCTGTGAGACTCTGGGAAGTCTTCTTAAATTTATTTTTTTAGTTATTCTTTAACTTGGGCTCTCATAAGGTTCTCTCATCTGCATGCTCCAGCACACGTGAAGATGCTTTGTTCTGCCAAAACAAGATGTAGGTCGTTGTTTATACCACGGGTACGTGGCAGCAGAAGTTTCATAGGTCTGCACAGGGGTCGTGACAATGCCATGGTTCTACCTTGAGCTTGTTTTCCTTAAGCGGCTGTAAGGACTTTACAGCCCTAGCGCGAGGAATTGTGCATTGCTTTCTATCCTGGAGCTCAGAGGTGAAAGGTGTGGTACATGCACTGTTCCCCAAAACTGCTAAGCGCGTACTGTGGACATACACACTGGCATAGTGAAGAAATCTGAGAGATTGGACGCTGTAATGCAGCAACAGTATTAGAAAACTGATCCACTGGGATGCCTGTGTAAGTCTTGCTCTACCTAGGCAGAATATTGTTTGGTAGCATAGATCATTCTGGATGAGTAGAATTTACTGAAGCAAATAGGCAGTGGAAAAATTTTCTGTTGTTTACATGAATCGATGTTGATTTGATAGAAGGAAATTAACTTGAAAATTTGATTCCAGATGATTCCCTAAAAGTGTTAAATGTGTTTTCACCAGCAGTAAACTGATCATTTATTAGTCTGAGTCTAGTCATCTGTTCTTTTAGCTGCAGGGGTGTAGACTTGACATTTTCTTAAGTAGGAGAGAGATCTTTTAAAGTGATTCTGTTGGTAACGATGCTGAACGAATTCAGTTGTCTGAAAGATACTATGGATAATCCATCCAATAATACATTTATTATGAAGATGTCAAGGTTACAGGGTAAATGAATAATTATCACACTGGCAACCTTATGAAGTCTAAGCTTTTACTTACTTTCATTGTTTGTTTTTTCAGGTATTGCTATTTTTGTTCCACAAATTAGCATTGTATTTTCTTCAAGTTCTTTTAAAATACCATTTTCTACAACATTCAAGAAAGTTATCCCATCAGAATAATTATCCATTATTCTACCAGGATTCTGGAAGAAGCTGTGTGTTACTTTGGTTAGATCCTGAATGAGGATGGGGGTAGACAAAGCAGAACTAGTGTTAAGTTGATCTACCATTTTTCATTTGAACGGAAAAGTTTACTGTTCAGCTGGTTCCCCGCCAGTTGTTCCTATACTAAGACGACTCACATTGCAGAGTTAAACTAATTTTAGATAAATGAATAAAGTGAATGGCTAGTGAGCTCTGGCAAACCTATAGCAGCATTAATAACCAAGATCATATTTAAAACCATATCCTGGAAACAAAACCTATACCCTCAGTATTGTTTGCATTTAGTGCTGTTTCTTGGTTTGTCTTTTTTTGGACTGGTTTTGATTCACTGAAGGCTATTCTAGAAGACTGGCCAATGTGCTGGTGATATTCAGAGATGGCACAGAATTACCAACCTATTCCTTTGTTGTTGTAAAGGCTGAAATATATTTATTGCAAAATATACCAGAAGAGCTTAATCCCATTGACTAAGTACTTTTTGTTGATGACCACACTAATGACATACTTGTCACTACTAGCTGAATAGGACCAGTGTCCCTCCTGTCCCTCTTTTTTGCATGATGAAAATCTGGGCCTTTTTTTTGTCACTTCCTGCATCTTCAGCATCTCTTGCTGAAAAGAAAGCTGTCTTTAGCACAAATCAATATTTGGCACCTCGAAGGACTGGATTTTTTTTTAAATATAATTACTGAAAAAGTATTTCCATAAGAATTTAAGATGAAGATTTTGCTGTTTGTGAATCCTGTTTCTGTTTTTCTTCAGAGATCCTACTGCAGGATAAAGTTGCCAAGGTTTTTCATATTTTTTGTCTCTGAAAAACTTGATCTTTCTGTAATATAAATATGTTTAACAAATGAATTTGATAATGAAGATCAAAACTAGTGATTAGGATACTAATACAAAGAATAAGGGGTCCCATGTTGTTTCGTGTGCACAGTGTTTCTCCTGAAATGCCTACATAGCAGAAATTATGAATTCATAAGCTAGTCTTGAAATGAGTATACAAATAACTAAAATACGGCCATCAAATAATTATAAAATATGGCTGTCAATCAAAAAAACATTCAACATGCATATGGTACTGAAACAATATTGATTTATCCTTTAAAACCCACAGCTACTGATGAAATGTTACCTTTTCCCCACGTTTCATCAGTGACAAAGGCTTGCTTCCTCGCAGGTTTAGAAAAAAAGTCAAGTTTTTACTTTCAAAGAAAAATTAAAAACTTTTTAATTTTCAGCACTTGAGAAACTTTATAGTTCAGGTAGAAAAAAATCATTGTCCAAATAGATGCTTACACAAGTACTTCATTTTTCTTTAGAATGTTGCTGACTCAAGTTTCACAATTCTGCTTGTTCCCCCTGAAAAGAAGGTGTGCCTTTACGCTGTGGTTCATTTAATACCACTAACCTTGACTAACTTTAAGTTCCCTGTCTGTATAGATGGCATAACATCATTTTATCTGAGGCAGAGGAGGTATAGTGGACACAAATGGCCTTGGATGGTGAAGGAAGTGCTGAGGAGAATGTGGAGCTGTATTCAGTGCAGAATGGAGAAACTGTTCCATAAGCAAATATCTGTCTCTCTGCACTGAACAATACTGAGGAAAACTGGAAGATGAGAAAAATGGCTCGCTGTGTGGTGATGCTTAACAAATTATGTGCAAAATAAGATCCAGGTCTTGTGGAAAACATCCTGGACAGCCTGACTTCAGCTTTCTACTTGATACGGTTGAGAGTGTGTTAAGTTTTGAATTTAATTTATCTAGTTTAACCAAACATTTGTATTTTTGTTACTGTAATTACTTTTGCAAGAGGTGTAATGTTTAAGCCCAGATACATCAACATGTTGACAATCCAATTTTGGATTTTGGATAATATTTCTCCACAAACAGGAATGTAGTTCTTGGCATTACTTTGGTCAGACAAGAACAGCTTTGGCCTTTTTAATTGGGCAGAGTTGTATGTCAAATACTACTTAAAATAAATTGTGTCTTTTTGGTATTTAGAATACATAAATCTTCATGATACTTGTGTGTTTATGGACATATGCACTGATATCTTTAACACTCTTGCTTGTGATTCTTACGTATGTTATCTTCTTTATTTTCTATGCTCTACGGAGCTGCTGCTGAAGACTGAGGAGTATCCATATGTTGTACAGATACTGCCCTGCTAATGCTGTTTTCTGTATCTGGAGCTTTTATTCATCTGTTGGGCCCTTGGCTGCTGAGTTTGGGTATACCAGGTGGCTGTGGGAGTTGAATATTTCTCGCAGTTTGTGACACTCTTCAGTTTTCCTTTGTTAGTGTTTTACCTTTATTGTAGACTACCTGTTTTGTTAAGCGGTGTTAGGAAGCTCTGAATATCTGATGTGTTTACAGATGAGGGAAGCTGTGGTAGCCTCTCTGTTACTACATAGTATCAGATTTTTTCCATTTGTTCTTTAATGCCGTGTTGCAAAACACTGAGCTTTGTTTAGTCTCTCTTAATGCTATGAATGTCACGGGCTTTAATGATCTCTGAAACCTTTTTGCACATAGTATTTTTTTCTGACACTGGAAATCTGGCAACTTTTAGGTCATTACATTTTAAAACAATCAAAATTTTTGTAAATTGCTTGAAACAGTTGGTATTTTAAAAAAAACAATTATCTTTTCCTTTGACTGTCTAAAATAAACAACAAATGCTAAGAATCCTCTTATTCTAATTCCTCCATGTGTCTGTTTTGAAATAATTGATGAAATGTAATTTATCAAGGTCTTAACTCTACAAAAATCTTATACTTAAAAATGGTGTTATATCTTTGAATGGAAAGACATTGCTGTCTTTATGAATGATACATGTTACGTGAAGCATGGCTGACTTATTTCATGCAGACTAAGTAGAGCCACTGAGCCTGGCATGAATGGGACTTTGAACTGGTTAACTGGGCAGGGTGTCCCAATTACTGAGATGCTGAACATATGGTATATCAGCATGGATTATTAAATAATGTACTTGCCTAGTGCTGAAGGAACTTCAGAGCCCTATCAAAAATCCCTATGGTAGTCCTGCTACAGTATCATTTCTTGTGAGGTGGTTGTTTGAAACTTACTCTGCTCTTGAATTCCCTACTGAGCAATTACAGAGCCTCTATCCAAGACAGGGAGTCTGGGAGATCAAGTCGTAAGAGATTTATGCAGCCATGGTCATATCCCAAATAACAGGATTTATATCTGTGGACCACTCAGCATTAATGGAGATGGAGAAGTGGTTCCTACAGCTCTGTTAGGTCCCCACTTGAACAACTTAGAAGTTTAAAGCAAAAAAACAACCACTACCCCCCCCCCCCAAAAAGCCCACAAAAGAAACAACAAAACCACCAACACCCCAAAACAAAAACACCCTCCCCCCAATCAAGACTGATGCTAGGCGAAGCATTGATTTGCCCTATCCAAGGGACATGCTAGGAGTTGTTCTCTTAGAAGTCAAATGTCTCCCTGAGCTTTCTGGATGCTAAGCAGGAGGGAGTCTGCTGTTACCACACGAAGGCTGCCAAAAAATGTTACTACTCTTGGTGAGAGCCAGAACTTAGGGTGCAGCAAAAAGACGTAGCATGCATCCTATTAATTGCAGTCGACATTGTACTGGTGGTGTTCTGTTGCTTCAAGAGCAGAATTGTTAGAAGGATGTATAATACCACTGTCACGTAGGGCATGCCTGTCCCCATGTGGCAGTCAAACTCAATCGTAGAGAATGGCACGGACCAACTGTACTTGCAATAAACGTTTTCCGTAGTGAAAACCAAGGCTGACAGAAATTGCTTAGCCTTGGCAGGCTAGACTAGCTGGCTGAGAAGAGCATTGCTGGACTGAATTTTGGATAGAAACATTAAATTAATATTTCCATTGTGGAAGTATGAATGTCCATTGTGGAAGTATATGAATACTAAGAGGGTTCTTGTGCTGCTAATTTGGGGGGGATGGGATACAAAGAGTTTAGCGTGGTATGTTCTAATTTCTTTGAAAACAAGTGACTATAAAAAAGTGACCACTAAAAAAAGCCTGCATCGAATTAACAGTGTAAAATCTTGGTTTTAGAAAACTATGTTTGTCAATACTTCTGATAAAAGGATTGGGTTTGTATCTCTCCTAGCTTAGGAGATTTCTGCGAATTTCAGTACCATAATCAGATTTTACCTGCTGAAATATTTGGTTTTACAGATTGTTCAATGCATATTTCTTTAAAATGGATAGGGCTTTTCTTTTTAGGGTGCTAGTTGTATTAATCTTTATTTTGTCAGGTTTGTTACAACAGTCTGAAGTATGGCTCCTTAAAAAACCCTGAAAGGTCCCAGGTCAATTTGCTGAGTTGGGGGGAGTGGTTCTCTCTCGGTCTGCAGTCTCTGTATATGGGAAGATGAAACCACAGCTGCCCACCTGCCCTTCCGGAGGCAGCCTCATTTCTTTTAGGCTTGCGTCTCTCTAGCTCAGAGGTACTCCTGCAGAGAGCTCAGAAGTACTCCTGTAGAGGTTAAAAAATGTCTGGGTTTTTATGGCTTGCATGCTAACCACAGCATTAAGAATGTTGTGGGTAATGGATCGAGTTCCCAGCCTGGTCAGAGAGACCTGTCTGCAGCAGCGGTCTCCCAGGTAATTTCAGAAATGCTGCTCTGTATTTTTGCAGCACGATTTTGTAAAACATTTGAAATCTTGGCAACATGTGGGCGAGCCCAGTTGTTCAGTCTCACTTGGCAGAGCAGAGAGGTATATGTTGTTGTAATAAAATATGTGTGTATGTCCTCAAGTATATGAGACTTATTAACCCTTTTACAAGCTTCTGTAGCAGCTGTGTAACAGCTGCATCCAGAAAGAGAAAATCATGAAACAGATGCCTGTATTTTCCAGTCTCTCTGCTGACAAATCATGAGCAGAATGGATCCTGTTTACATCTCTGCTAGAGGACATGATTTGTTGGGTTCGATATTGTTTTATTTGAAATACTCTTTTAATATAAAATAAAATGTAGAGCTGAATAACCCCTATATATAGTAGTTGGATCACACAGGTAAGCTTGCTTAATGTTTCGAGGCAATTCTTGCAAACCAGCCTGAAACAGGTGGTAGTGGAGTTTTTTTGGGTTTTTTTGTTCGGGTTTTTGTTTTTGTTTTTTTGTTGGAAGAGCACGTTGACTGAGTGAGCAGGTGTTTTCTTGATCTGGCCATTGGAGTAGTTGCCTGTAAAAGGGGAGATGCCTTTTCTCAGGATATGGTTCTGGAAGGCAGGTCAGGTGTGTCTCTGTGCTACTGTGTTGAGGAGCAGAGGGGATTAATAGCACTAAGGAATTCACAGTACTTCATAGGAGTTCATTAGTCGCAGTCTCATGAAGTAAGCTGTGTTTTAAACTTTTTTCTGTGATAAAGATGATCCTTTTACAATGCTTAGACACAATTGCATTATGATGGCAAGTATTAATGCTTAATTGGTACTATATAAAGAATAAGTACCAAAGAATAAGGTATGAAAGATTGTCCTGTAACAGGCTTGAGAAAGTCATCAGTACAATTTCTTAAATAAACATTTTGTTTAAATACAGTTGGCATTATGTCAACGGTTCTATGTAAAACTCTTTGTTTGTTGCTTTTTTAAACTTAATACTTATGTTTAAATTTAATCTCAATGTTTAAAAATTACTCTAATTTTAAAGATGGGAATAACTTCGGGGATACAAAATAAATAACTTTTTAATGATGAATTTTAGCTTTCAAAGAAATGTAAGAATTGTATGCAGAGATAATACAGCAATTGATTACCATAAGCTACTTATACTGGAAGAGTGAGACTTTAAGATTGTTGGGGTTTTTTTAAACTTTTAGGTATAGGGAAGAATTTCCTTGTTTATCTGTGGATGCTAAGTTGTTTTATTTAAGAGAAATAAAACCTTTCACTTTTGTTTTCATTCTCTGCTGTTACAAAATCCTTCTTCCTTTTCTGTCAGCTCTCTGTTTTCTCTGTCCTCTGTGTTAACATTTGAGCCTTTCTGTTTGGGTAAATAGCTGGTTTATTTTTTAAATGGTGGAGAGTCTGGTAGTTTGTGTACCTTATTTGCTGTTCTTAAAGAGAAGGATGATATTTTGCAGTTGGTTGAGTCATTGTTTCACTGATGCTTTCTGAAGGGTTAAAGTGCTTGGGCCAATTTTTTCTCCACAATTGGACGTGGCACAAATGAGATTTTCTTTCTCTTGTTGGTCTGAATCCTCTTATGAATGTCACTATATTGATTCCTCATCAGAGAAACAGATTTAGTTTAGCTGTTACTCAAAAATACAACATGAAGACTGTCATTCTCCTCTGCTCCTTTCCTTTATTCTGGCACCTGTTATGGCTATGGAAGTATTTTACGCCTTCGTTTTGAAGGAAGAGAAGGGTGTATTCTTGCTGGCATTTAGGAGCAGACAGAAGAGTAAATGGAAAGACTGTGTGTAACTAACATTTTGCATTATGCCAAGAGGGTGCAGCAGACTGCATGTGCTCATGGGCCCTTAACAGGTCTGGGAGTCAAGTCTGCAACAGAGAGAGAGATCTCCTTGTCTAACCTCCATGTCTGTGCTGCTTTACTTAAAGATGTTTTTTCAACTTACTAGTTTGTGAGTCTGTTAAATAGACAAGTGCACACAGTTCTAATGAAAATGAATGAGAATTGGGCATCCAGAATACTCGGTGATTCCAAGTCCCACCCTTCAATTCATATTGTGATACTGAGTCCTTCCTCTAAGAATAAAACATGCTTGTTCAAAGGTCCCTTCCTTCAGAAATGGTGGCCCTGACTTGGTGAGTTGCTGTAAGTCTGTTGAAGGTGTCAAGGTACAATAGCATTGCTAGATCCCAGCTTGAAAGCTGGTGGTCTTGTGGTTCAGTTGTTCTAGCTTAGTATTTGCCGACATGGTGTGGGGTATGAGCAGTTGGCATGAGTGCTTTAAGTAAGTATGTGGGATGAGACGACTTTTGTTGCCTTTTTCTCTGCGGGACTCCTTCATAAGTTGGTTTCCATTGCTTTTGCTGCCTTGAATATTTTTTTCAGCTAGCCATAAATGGCAATTTGTGTATAGAAAAGATCCTGCTGACTACAACTGCTTTGTATTTCTGCTGAGAACTTGCTGGAGTTTATAGTCAGCATTTTTACTATAGTGAAATTAATGTTTTATTGCTGCTTAATGTACAGGAAGTAAATCCTGTGGCAGAGTTGCTTGTTACATGCCACTTCTTAAAATTATTTTTTTTCTTCAGCTTGCTCTGTCATTCCCTGTAGAGAATGGTGCCTGTTCTCTGCAGTTGTAAGTGAACTGTGAGACTCTCCACCCTGAGCCATGTTTCCTTCACATTTGTTTTGCTGCAAATGTTTTAGGTTGCCTGGCATCTTCCCCAGACCAATTAACATTAAAATCTGTCAAGAACAGTTCAAGCAAAAGAACCTAGCCTCTAATGTGTCAGACTACAGCAAGCAATTGCATTTTTGACAAAATCGAAGACAAGCATCTCTGCTGTTTAAATTATTATTCTATTTAGCTGAGATTTTCTTCTTCTGCACTGTTTACTGTCTGTCTGGCAAATGTATTCCCTAAACATAGGCAGTGCTCAAGTACAATCTCTATTCCAAACATTTTAGAGCCTGTAATCTCCCCAATCAAATACCTGTCAGAGCCAGAATCAAATTTCTACAAACTCATTTTCCTCAGTCTCATGAGCAGTAGAATTACTTCTCCATCACTGTAGGAAAAATGAGGAGGGTTGCTCCATGGTGAGGCAGAGGGGTTTTTTATGCCTGTGTTTTCTCTCTCTGTCCCTAATCATCAAGTTGAGCCATTCTCTGCTGCTTCAGGCATGGTTATGGAAGCTGAACTCAGAAAGTGACTTACGTGTTTCCCTGCTGTATTTAAACATTGTAAAAACAATGAAGATAAGGAGAAATTTAACAGCAGTTGATTTTGCGGTAGTGCCTAGAAAGACTAATCAAGGACAGTGTTACAAACGTGTAAGAAAAAGTGCAGCCTCTCTCCACAGAACTGTGTCAAACTTCTCATCAGAGGTGGGCAAGGGATGAGCAAATTTGTTTCAAGTTCAGTAGGCAAAAATAGGATCTTGCAGTGTTCCCTGGTAGCAGTGAAAGTTAAAGCATCCTGGGCTATATTAGACAATACACTGTTGGAAGTGTTTAATTCCCCTTTTTGTTGGCACTCACCAGAGCACACCCTGACTATTGTGTCCAGGTTTGGATACCACCTCTCCGCTTCCCCCCTGCCCAGTCCAAGGCAGACATCGATTGACTGGAATATATTCAGTGGAGGGTCACCAAAACAGTTGAAGGCTGAAGCGTGTGTCCTGTGAGGAGAAGCTGAGAGAATGGAGCTTGTTTAGCCTGAAGAAGATGCTTCAAGGGGGAAGAATGTAATGGCAGCCTTCCAATACAGAGAAGGATGCAATCAAGAAAACAGAGCTGGGCTCTTCACTGAGGTGCTTGGCCAAAAGATGAGAAACAGCGTGTGTAAATCAAGAGGCTCAGACTTAAGGATAAATACCCATTCACTATGAGGATAATAAAGCTTTGGAAGAGATTGCCTAGCAAGGTCATAGAATCGCCGTCCTTGAGGTTTTCAAGTTCTGCCTGGTAAAGCCGTGAGCAACGTGGTCTGAATTCAGCGTTGACTCTGCTTTCAGTGGGAAGTTGGAGTAGATGATCACTGAAGTCCTTTCCAACACAATCTATACAATGATTCTATGAACCAAGACAGACCCTGGGAAGCAGGAGAATCAAAGTCAAAGATCTGTCAAAGATCATGGTTTATAGAAGATAAGTGTACTTCCTTGTAGCTGATGAAGAAAAAGATGACAAATAGTGTTCAAGAGGCCACATCTCAGGTTTCTGGGGGGTTTATCCCCCCAACCACCAGAATTACCCTGTGATCCAAAAGTGTGGCACTGATGAAGAAAATACCAAAAAAGGAAATAATTACCAAAGTATGGGACAACTTCCCAGTGAAGGGTGGTGGGTGGTTGGGATCTACAGCCTAGAAAAGAGATAGCTGAATGAGTGTAAGATAGATCTCAGGGAGTATGGAGGATGTGAACTGGGAGCTCTTACCTCTCTTCCACTAGCAGGCAAACGTGGTCACCCAATGCAGTAACCAACAAATAGGTTGAAAGTATAATAAAATAGTTCTTCCCTAATAAAGATAGTTAGGTGGAACTGCTTGCTGCAGCTGTCAATTTAAATAAATAAATAATCCTCATGTGCTTAGGTTTGTTGGTTTTTTTTTTAAATACTGGAAGAAATAAAAAGTCAATTAAGGGCTCTTAAATGCGACTTCACAATAGACTTGGGAAGAGTATATGAGCAAAAACACCTGTGTTTGGCTAGTACTGGAGACGGAAGATGACGCTCAGGATGACAGGGCTATTGGACCTGCTGTGTCCTGGTTCAAGGATCACCGAACTGTGAATGGTATCTAGTTCAAATTTGCCAGACTTGCAAACCTTAAAAACCTTGCAAACTATGCTGTCACAGTCTGACAACTGATTAATGATTAATGATTGCTTAATATTGATGATCTGAGACCCTGGAATGATAATAAAGGCATGAAATCATAAGGACTTTTTTTTACTGGAAGAGGGTGCAGAGGCAGTTTCCCCCTTGCTGCTGATTTTGTTGACTTTCAACAGTAGTTCAGCATTCCTTCTGGGGGAAAAAAAAAAAAAAAGGTGATTTATCATTGAATCTTTTCCACAGAATTTGCATCCTTTTCTAAGCTTATTTTTCTCTGGTTCAAAGGACTATTTTTTTTATTTTTTGTTTTTTAAGATGTCACTAGATGTATCCTATATATAGAGGTATTTGGCTCAGTAATTTTATTATGATGCTTGGATGGTCAAAAGGAAATTTTGTTTCAAACTGCAAAAAATTATGCTTGGACTACTTTATCCTTTGGACAACACATCAAGCATGAGCGAATGAATGTCTGCATACAAAGTATTCAGTCTTTAATCACATTCAGTAATATTCAAGATCTAGTCTCTTACTGGACAGACTGAGGAGGCAACTGAAGTCCAAATTCCAAGAATGTGACCTTTTTAAATTAGCAAACTTTTGTCCTGTGTGGTTGGTGGCAGTTTGTAATAGTCTATAGAAAATATCCAGTACAGAATCAAGGGAATGTGATTTAACATAATCATGCACTTTGAATGCTGCAAGTGAGCATAGGGTATGAGGGTATTGTAACAAATTTATTCACTGTAACTTTTTCTCAGTGGGTGTGTGAATTTTTAATCATCACAACATGTTTCAAGAACTGCACATAGAGAGCGGCTATAACAGCTTCTTAATATTTGAATAAATTTATGTTAATAGCAAATATGTGATGACTGCCTCAGATGCAGGAGCAGAACTCCAGAAATACTAATGAACTTCCAGAGCTTTATGCTGTCTTTCCCACTTCTATTTTGATGTATATTAAATCTGCTTTGGGGGTATAGCATGCAGCAGCTGCCTTTGGAAAGTATGTGGTGGGGCACAGAGGACACTGAAAGTGAAGCGTAGACCTGACTACATCTGCCAGGAATGTTTTTTATAAAATGAAAGCCTGAAGCAGGGATTGTGTTCCATAAAGTCTTCTGAGTGGAGGTAGGCTGTGTTTTGGCATGCTCTTTGTTGGTGTTTGGACACATGGTTCTCATCTTCAGTGCTACAATGAATGTAGTAGTCATCATGTTATACTTGTGGCTGGAAGATGGTTGTCTCCCACATGCTTCATCCTTTGCATTGAATTAGAAAGTGTATGCATATATGCCTACTATTAATTGATGGCTTGGCTTGACTTGTGGGTGGTCTTTGTTCACGTAAATGCTTAGAGACCATGCTATAGGAAGCTTGGAAGTCTTACCAAGATTGCTATCTCTAGAAAACATACTTAATCAAAAAGATTTCCAGATTTCAGCATTGGCATTGGCTGACAAATAAATATAGATGTTTTAAACTATCCTCAAAGCTCTTGTTAGTGCAGTCTTTACATGGTGTGACAAAAAGTGTTTTTTATTTTAAGGAAAAGAGGTAACACTTGGAAGAAATAAGTGCCTATATGTGTGTACCGTAAAAGCAAAGATGTGACGCAGTCAAGCAAATACACTCATTTGTTCAGCTGTTTTTGGTCTTACATATTTAATAATCCATTTAGAAACCCATATACCTAGTCGATGACAAAGGATTATGTCTATTACTAGATCACAGAGGTTCATAACAAATGAAATTTGATTTTTATATATACTTAAGAGCACCTAAATACAGTTACTCTATTGTGTCCACTTTATGCTTTCTACTTGAACACACTTGCAGTGAAATGAAAGGTTGAAATATATGAGGTACATTGTACTAGCTTTTATTTATGGAAGAACAAAGAGATTTCTATAAACATGTTGTTTCCTAAAGCTGTAAGCTCAGAGGTTTGTGTTCAGCTGTGAATAATCAACTGGCAAACACTCTACTCCTTTCTAATTTGAGCATCTTTTATGCAACTGCATTATATAGAAAATGTGTTAAAGACTTTAGATGACTTTCATCTGTCTCTGTATTGGAGGTCTCCATACCATATGTAGCTTTCTGGTTTAGTGTCAATTTCTGTGCACTAAATCGTTCTTGGTGGTCCCTAACATCCACATGTAATGACATGTGGTTCAACTCAGATGGCCGCTATTTTATTTGTATGCGTTATTTAGAGTTGTTTTTATTAAAAAAAAAAACAAAACAACACACACAAAAAACCTAAACAGCAAAGAGAATTTAATAAATAGCCTGAAATGGTGTAATGGGAATTTGTGGGAATACTCTGAAACCATTTGGAGAGAGAAAAAGAAGTGTTCTGACCAATGTCATCTTTCACATATGAAGTCTGTTCCTTTTGAATGATCAAATGCTTGTTTTAAAATATTTCTGGGGATAATGAAATAGTCTCAGCGATGGAGTTAATGAGATGTTTTATGACAGATAGCAATGTCAGATGAAGATGTGCTTGGTGACTAATTCTTAGTGACTAATTCTTATGAACCAGTTCATATTATGCACATGTGCTAAATGGCAAAATAGCTACCGAACTCTTGGGTGCTGCTGGTATGTTAACAGGGTGATTTAGACAACAGGAGACATTTGAATGTATCTGCCAATAAAATATCTTTACTATAATTTATTAGTGAGAATGAAAAATGACATCACTGTGCACAGGAAGACGAATTCTAACTTAAGCAAATGTGGTTGTGTTGTCAGTGTCTATTCAATTCTGTTAAAGTAACCCTAAATAACAGACGTGCTGCTCTAGAACGTGGCGGGAGGCAGGGTGAAGCAATTGCTTACGGAAGATGTTAGTAAGTCAGTGTAATAACTCTGTATGTGCTGATTGTCAAAAATGTGACAAATTTCAGTAACAGCCAAAGTCACAACTATGCTGGAAGACAATTTTCATTTTGGAAGTCTCTGACACTTTTTTTTTAACCACTGATTTCTGCAAAGGTGTCAATGAGAAAAGATAAACAGTAGGTACTGGGTACTTTGAGCTTTTGTGCAGGGCAAAGCAAAGATGAGATGAAGTCTTTTTTTTTTGAAGTCCTTTGGTAATGTGGGTTGTTTTTTGTAACATAGTGTGTATGTCAGTCACAAGCAGGGGAGGACCCTGCCTCCATCAGAACTTCTACCGGTCGCTGGGTGTGTTTAGTGGTGTTTTGGAAAAAGGAACCCTAAAAGATTTGCAGATGAAGGTGGTGGGGGTTGAACATCCTTCTTAGGTCAGATTCTTTCACTTCTGTTGCCCCTTCAAATGTACAACCATCTACTTAAAAAAAAAAAAAAAAAAAGATTTGGTGTTAAACACAGTCATATCTCATTCTGTAACTTCCTGACACTTCAAAGTCGTGCACCTGAGAATATTCATGGCTGACCTCATATGGAAGCTGCTGTCATATCAGGGCAATTTATTTTTCAGCTTCCTCCTCGATGTCAAATATGACTGTGAAAACAGTGACTTACAGAGGCTATTGCAGAAAAATGGTTAAAGGAATACTTCAAGACTGCACAATCCTCAACTTGTCTTAACAGGGGAACTGGAAATTAATCTCTTTTTCCTGTAACTCTTTTGCTGATCCTGACAGCTACTTTTCTGTTGTAGTGGTAAGATACATCCTGCTAAGACTAACTGCTACTAAGCTGTGGCATCAGCATAGCTCTCTAGCTACAGCTCACAAGAGTCTTTTGTTTCTAACATTGAAGAACAATATATATATATATATTTCCATTTATTAGTTCCCTTCACTTGCATGTAGTTTATATGCAGTGAGTTTCCCTCTTCCTATTTTTCTCGTTTTTTTTTCCTGATGTTTCTTTGTTTCCTGCTTAAACCAAGTTTGAGGAATTGGATTTGTTAACTGAGACATTAAAAAGAATCAGTGGGGTGCTGGCACAAGAAAGACTTGCATGGACAGACCTTTAAGTAGCACTAGAGAGAACAGTCTTGGAAATTCATATTCAGAACCTAATTCACTTCTTATTGTCTGCTTTCTGTCAGTAAACATTGGGCAGTATTCTTGTTCTCTTGTCAGCGATTACTTCTGTTCTTCAGTTGTTTCTAGTACCTGGATAATGATCATCAGGCGTTTCTTTATGTCTTGCATTTTTGTGTATGTAGCGTATACTACTTATGGCGTAATCAGAAATTGCTAGTCTGAGCTGCCAGTTACTGCACAGGTATGGCAAACTGTGTTCTGTGGTTTAGCAGGATTTTTTTAGTCTGTTTGACAGATGGTGTGGTGAGACAGTAAGCAGGGAGAAGAGATTGTACCGTTAGCAAGAAAGTTACACCTTTCTGAGCAAACACCTAGTTTCAGGAATCCTCTAATAATTACAGTTTTGTTTTGTTTTTAAACTTTCCAGCACCCAAGGAAAGCTGTACAATGACTGTGGAAGTGTTGCTTTTCTTCTTTTAAGGCCATTATGGAGCCATTTGTTCTAGTAATACCAGTTTGTAAAACAGTTCAAAAGTGTTTCTTCCACCTGGAAAAGAGAGCATTTATCTGTGAAAGAATGGAAGAGCTTAAATTTCATAACTGCAACGTGAATATATAATTAATATTTCCCCATTGCCACTATAATAGAAATTAAATGGTAAAACAAAACATTTTCTCTGTGAACTCTAATTGTAGAGAAAAAGCAGTAATGCAGAACTGGTAGGTTGAACATTTATGAGAAATTTTTGTTTAATTTAGTAACCTATTTGGTGAACAGGAAGGGCATTGCTAAAAAGGAGACACACGAGAAAAAAATCCCAAACTATTAATTATCAAATATTTTACGCCAATAAAATTGAGTTTCCTGAATGTTTTGCTTTTTCCTCAACCTAAAGTAGGTTACATTTTTGAGAAAATACAAATATGCATGATGGCTCCATGTCATTTGAACTGAGGGAGAAAATTTTTGGGAAAGAATGCCCTACGAACATCCCATTCTTCTGTGTTCCTTCATGCTGGGAAATACTCTTCTCCAGAAGAGATGGGCACGCAGAGACTGCCTGTGTGTGTTTTACGAGACAGACCATTGCAGCCGTGCTTGGCACATTCCCTCTGGCTGGCAATATGTGCTTGAGGTGAGGGCAGGAGCCAGCACGTGCTGGGGGAAAGAAATGGAGAGCTAAAGGGGTAACCGTTTGGTTTTAGAATATTTTTTGTAAATGCTAGTTTTGTGTATGGAGGCACATCAAGACTAAGAAACAATAGGTTCCTCTGTCATGAGAAGTAAACAGATGGTACTTCTCCACCTTTTTCTATTCTGAAAACAGATACACAACACTGAAATTGCTCAGCTTTGTGGTTAAGACTGTATTATATGGAATGGGAGCTCCAAAGTTTTGAATAGATGTATTTACCTTCTCTGTAGGAAAAATAGTTACCTTCTATGTGAATACACTGGTTTTGTATCTATAAGTTCAGTTTATTTTTCCTAATAAGATATTACTGGAACTCTCATTACTGAGATAAAAATACATCATTTCTGTCTTTTGCTATTTTGCCTAAGTATCTGCTTCTTTTCCTGTTGTAAGGAAGAAGAAACTCAAACAAACTATTGGAGCAAAAGCTGTTAATGGAGAGAGTCGAGGTTCAGAACAGCCAAGAGGTTGTGGAGCAGGGTGCCGGAGTGCCAGCACCTCGGTGCAGCTGTCCCTGGCTGCATGCCCTATGAGAAGAGATCTTCTGAAGCAGTTTGAGCAGGATCAAGCTATAATACACTGCAGACCTCATTATGTTTTGTGCTTGCTTTAAATGGTTAAATATCCTCTGGATGATTTTTCAGTGGGATCAGGGTTTTTCCTCCTCATTACTCTGTTTTGTGAAATGTACATTATTTTATTTTGTTTTTTATAAAGACTTCCTTCCTTCCTCCCTTAAATTAAATTATTCACTGTAGCATCCCTGCTAATTATTGCCTGGGTGAGTTTCAGAGTAAGAATTCTTACCTTGTTACAGCTGGGACTAAGGAACAGAGACCTGGGGATGAGAAGGGGAAAACAAAAGTCTGCTGAAGTTCACAGCTTTTTAAGGTCACCACAATATTTCTCACCATTTTTCACGCTACTCCTTCATTAAATACATGAATGTATTGTGCGTATCTGTTGGCAGAAATAAAAATACAAAGGAGCATCGGGAATGCAAATAGTCCCTAAATTCTAGAGCTTCTCCTGGGAGATTCAGCAGCACGGCCAGGAGACAACTGTTGCCACTGTTCATGTTATTCTCTTCAACATTTTTACCAAGAATGGTATCAGCAGAGAGGGCTGTCACTGCTGCTCTCTCCTAGAATTTAGGGAGTGGGAGCAGCCCAGGGGACAGCTGATGCAGAGACTTGTTTCCTGTAGCTGGTTCTGCAGCAATGGCAGCAAGAAGGCTGCTAGATCCATACTGTAGTGATAGATTTATGTTAAAGAATGATAATTTGTATTTAGGGTGTCATCTTAAAAGAAAACAAAGAGGTTCCAGTCTGCCTCAAATTATATCTAAGGAAAAGGCCATTCATTGCTCCTTAAGGAAAAAAAGAGTATTTAACAGAAAACTAAGAAGCCTGGGCTTCAGTTAGTTTCATTATATGCAGTTGTATACGATTATCTTCATAGTGTTTTCTTGTTCTCTCATGCAGGCTTTTGAATCAGTTGCAACAGTAAAGTAAGATAAAGCTTGTGAATTAAATGGGGAGAAACTATCGCTTTTAGACAATACTATTTAAAAGGTTGAGGGGAGAGGGGAGGCAGCATTGCAGTTTCCTCAACTTTTGTATGACTATTTCCTGTACTGTTTAAAATTGGTAGTTCTTCTGCCATTTCTTCTGAATTAAGCTTCTACTGTGAATAAAATCCTCCTTGTCCAAAGGAACTTAAGTTTTATTATGTCAGTGTAATTACCAAAGGGAGATCTGGGATGGAAGAATCTGAGCTGGAAACATGACTTGCCCGTAAAGAACAATATGTTGTGTCCTGCTCATCAGCTGCACCTGAGATGATACCGGGGGCAAAAAAGCAGGGGGGTGAAGCAAGAACTAGGGATGAAACACTTGACCCATATCTAGGAGTCCATTGACTGTGTCTTCCTCCTATTATTTTCTTTCTGTTCTACTCCTTTCAGTGGAGAAAGTGCTCAGGTACCATCGGTGCTACTGCAAGCTTTCATCTTGGTGGAGTTTGTTCTCCAGCTCTTTCTGCTGCCTCTCTCTCTCCCAGGAGTTGTCTTGATTATTTGAACTTGGTTTAGGGTTGTTTGTGGTATTTATTTTGAAAGTGCTTCAGGATTTAATTTGCCACCTCTTCCGTACAGATAAGTATAATTTTATAATAATTTCATACAGATGATTATATTGGGAGGGTGAATTTTCATGTAGGATACTCTTTGCCAGTGGTATGATTTGGTTGAAGGGTATTTATAGGTTAACATCTGTCTGTTTAGTGAGTTCGGAAGAACTCTCTGTTCTCAGAGGGGGCCTTCGGTGGCAGGGAGCGAAAATGATAGCTACATCTCCAGTTATGAATAATAAGAACTGAAAGTGTGTAGGGGACAGTTCTCTGATGGGTTAAAACACATCAGAATTTAGATTATTTCTAAAATACTGTGATAAGTGACTCAGTTTTTGGGGTGCTACTTGATGCTGTGCAAATTATTTCCCTTAAATACAAATTTTGATTTTGTCTGTGTTGCTGCCATCTATAGAATTGGGGTGGGAAAAAAAAGCAATGAACTTGTCTTTCACAGCTGAAAATTGAACTTTCTCCTTGATGACATGGTGTTGTAAATTACCTGAGATAGCATGTTTTGCAGAACAGCCTTTCACCTCCACAATAAATTAGAAAAAAATACTTTTACTAGAAAAATTTTTAAACATCTTTTTATAGTTATATTTGGACTAGTATTCAGCAGATCAAGGAAGACCTAGAATGTTAATGTTTGCCACTCTCATTTTCTGCTTATAGTTAAGGCTGAAGTAGTTCAAGTGTGTGTGCATGAACAGGTTGAATAAGCAGAAGTAAATTTAAACTTATTTCAGTGGTATGGTTTCATAATGGATACATACATTGTATATAAAATAACATTTTTATTCATTAAAATAGTTAAGGGTAGAAGGAAATTATTAGTTTGTACAGAGAATGGTCGGTTTGTTGATATGAATTCAATCTGTGATGCAGAAGTCAAAAATATTAATTGTTTCTGCAGGTAGATAGAGACCTGATAGACATCAAAAACTACTTACGTGGCAGACTGATACACTACTGTTACTAATTTCCTAAAATACAGGAAGGAATTAGTCTTCTTAAGCTAACAGAGTTTACTTGATCTCTTAAATTTTTACTTCTGTGAACTCCAAAGGATGCTAGGTACTGCACTCTGCATAAAAATCCCGATACTGAGATAAAGATGATTCCCGAAAAGTTAATTTTGAATATATTCTTACTATTTGGTATTCTTTTCACCATTCATTCAGCATTATAAAAACTCACGTTAAAGAAGTTAGGATGTTTATCCACAGCAGGTAAGCACATCCATTTTCAGTGCAGTGAATGCATGAAAAAAGCATCTATAGTGTTTACACACACTGCACCCCACTGCCGTGTGCACCTCTTCTTTCCGTGGTAAAGTTTTGTTGGGCAGCACCCTGGGATCAGTGTTCGTGCTAGCTGAGGATGGAAAAATGGGGGGTGGTGGTTGGTGGTGGTGGTTGTTTCTTCTGGCCAACAGACAAAGAGAGGAGGCACAGAGCAGACGGATGCAACTGCGCCAGTTACTCTACCACTTCGAAGGGAGGGCAGGGAAGGGGAGCGGTGTTGGGAAAGTAGAGGACTGTGTGCTCCTCATGAGTACGGAAAGCAGAAGCTACGCAATCGTGGTTAGAAGTGTACAGTGTTGCATTGAACCTCATGTAGTTTGTGGGTCAAAGAAGCACGCATCATGTGTGAAGCCAAGAATTTACTGTTAGTCTAATTGAAGTTGTACCAGTCTAACCGGGAAGTGTCATCTTAATTGGACTAATAATGCCAGCTTATCTTGGGCTCAAAAATACATAATTCTGAGTATGTTGTTATAAGCATTAACGATACGCATAAAGTTGTTATTCATAAATGTCCTTGCATTGGCCCCTTTTATGTCATGCTCAACCGTGCAATGTCCCCCCTGGTCCTGAATTCAGCGGCTTTAGTCTTCTTCAAGGACAGTGGGGCAGGGGAGAGTCGGTGTCCTTGTCTTGTCTCTGGGGGTGGTGTGATACCGTCTTGCACAAGGGGGAAGCTTCCCCCTCTCTCTCGCTTTTTTGGGGCTGGTTTTATTTATTTGCAGTCTGTTCAGCCACGCTTCCTTCTCTACGTGGCTCACAGGGCAATTGCACAAGGGCTACTTCTTTCACTTTGACCTTGATCACGATATGGTTAAAACGCGTCGTGGCAGAGTCAGCATTAAGCCGTAGCAAAAGAGGCTCCTGTGAAGATGTGGAAAATAGGTCATTGCAGAGTCAGTGTTCAGCTGTAGGAAATAACCCTCCTGACCCTTATCAATGCTTGCAGTTACAGCTGAAGCAGACCTGGGACCATGTAAAGCATTCCCTGGTGAAGCCCCAGGGGCCAAGTTGTGAAGCTGCCCGTGGCTGCTGGTGCCCATGGCCAGGGCTGCAGACGCAAAGAGGAAGGTCACGGCATGAGCACCATGTGAGCCGAGGAGCGGAGGTGCCCGGGGCGAGGATGCTGAGGGCAGGTACAAAGAAAACAGGACATCCCATCAGCGGTAGGTAGTCTATCAGAAGACGTTACCGAGCACTCCACGTGCAGGTTTCTGAAAACGATTTGTTAGCCTAGGCCAGGTAGTAGCAGTTCAAAAAGTCACTTTTTTTGCCTGTAGCTTATGAACCGACCAGGCCAATTCGGGCACACAGGAGAAAATCAAAGTTTGAAGCCCATGTTACCATTTTTGGCATTTTAAATCTTTGATTGTGCTTTAAGCCTTTAACTTTAAAATGCCATTGATTTTCATTAGAAGGCTTTGTAATCTATTTCAGAACTGCTCTCTAAAAAAAAT
This sequence comes from Phaethon lepturus, assembly GCF_000687285.1. Lineage (NCBI taxonomy): Eukaryota > Metazoa > Chordata > Aves > Phaethontiformes > Phaethontidae > Phaethon > Phaethon lepturus. The sequence continues at coordinate 53,334 of NW_010533989.1, forward strand.
AAAAAATAAAATCTATGTTGTTAAGGAGTTATAGCGATTTCCTATTTTGGCTTCTTTCCAGTCTTATAAATTGGGACTTAATCAGGGCTACTGGACTGAAATAGATTTTATAGAGAGTAACAACCCATTAATAAGATCTTTTGCTTAAATAAGTCTTTAATTGCAGCTCTGTAGCAATGTGTTAGAGGAAAATTCTAGCGAGTTTCTTAGTGGTATGACTTAATATTGACTAATTTTTTTCTTTGAGAGAAATATATGAAGAACTTTGTTCTAAATTTTTTAAAGTAGAACCAAATCTGTATATAAGCTTTATTTCCTTAACCAAGTGTAGTTCAGGCATTAACAGATTTTTTTTTGTGTGTGTGTGTCTGTCAACTTAACCTTGTGTAGCAAAACTTGATTCAGCAGTTCAGAGCTCTAAATTGTTAGAATAATCTACTTTAAGAAATTTTCGAGACCACCCCCCCCCCCACCTCCCAGTTCTACTGCTGAGGGGAAAAATGTGTGCCCAGCTGAAGTATGAAAATGAGACAGTGTCCTTAATCAAACATGTCCTAAATAAAGTTACTCTAAGTAAACTTTATTGATTCTCCCCTCCGTAATACTGAAGTAATCTTTCTTTCCGTCTCCATATCTCACTGAAATACCTGAAGCAGTTGTTGCCTGATAACTCTTATACAAGCTGACCTCAAAAAGTCTGCGTATGTCTCTGTATCAGCTATATCCTGTTCATTTTCAGCTTTTATTTGGAAAAGGACCAGCTGAAAACATTTCACCTCTGCCTTTCAACAAGCCTGTGAAAATGAGAGACTGAGAGGTGTCACGGTGTGTTCCTGCAGAGCTGCCTGGTAGAGTGATGTATCTCTGGCTGATTAACTTCGGCACTACTCAGTGTTGTATAATCACTAATCCTTCTATAATGAGACGGTTGTGCTGCTATTGCTCTTACGCCTCTGTCCTTCCTGCACAACTATCTTGTCTCTTAATTTCCCAGTTCTCAAGGAAGGGACCGTGTCATCTCTTTGGGACAAGAGATATCTTTCTTTGCTGTGAGCCCAGGGTACATTTTGGGGGCTCGTGAGCTTACAAACAGTGATCAGACTGGACTACTGGTTCCAGGCTTGAGACCTACAAAGTCGTGTTGCTGTTTTTAGTCCATTTGAGCAGCCTTTACAAAACCTTTTGAAAGTTTGCTCAATTCTGAGGTGGACATGTAGTTGATGTGACATTTCACCAGGAAATTCAGCATTTTGTTCATAACGAGCATTTCTTCTATCGATGCGTCACTTGGTAAGCACAGCAGTGAAATGGCTTTTGGTGGTAGTTTTTTGTCTGTGAGCTGGGATACATCTCGGGACGTTGCAGTCAGTGTACGTTGGTACTTAGAGTCAGAAAGTAGAGAAGTAGATGGCTGAAGCTTATGTCAATATTAGCTAGACTACCAGTTCAGTGTGCCAGCCAAGAGCAAGGTCTCCTCAGGCTTGCTGGTCTGATGAAGTGGTGCTCCAGGCATGTGGTGGTGCAGCTATGGAGTTGTTAGTCACAAGTGACCAATGCAAGCTCAGGCTGTGTCTTCTAAACATTGGAAAGATTCACGTACAGCTGAAGCTTGGGTACAGAAATCCCTGCGAGGAGTTTGGCTTGCTTCGGCTCTGTACTTGGGCTAGGCAACAGGTTTGACAAGCAATACCTGGGTATCTTTTCCCAAGCAACTTTACAGTTATTAAAGTGTAAAAAGCTCTAATGTGTTACAGCAGAAATTTAGTTCATATGGCCTTGTAGATCTCCGACCTATTTTCTGACCATGAAAACGTTTACTTGCCTTTTGGAAGTAACTCAAGCATTATTAAGATACTGAGCCTAATTAGCTCCCATCCCAGTTCGCTTTATCATTCTGACTTGGAAGTACTACTCTTTGAAAGGAGGATAGGATATTTACTTAATTGGTTCACCATTTAGCCACAAATTAGCCAGTAAATTTGTAAACTAATAACTTTCAAGTTTATATTCCAAATTAGACTTACATGAGGCATCTTTGCATTACTTTATGCAAGTGCAATAATTACCTTAGCTAACTAGCAGTCAACAAATTTTCCGTTTAGATAAATTTCCGTTTAAACAAACAGAAAAGGCAGAGCGAGATAATTATAAATATTCTTTAAATCTTAAAATTAAATCTCAAAGTCTTAATTGAAATATTCAATTTTTTTTTTATATCTACTCCCCACCCCCAAGGTATGTAAAAATGGCCTTATGTAGCACACAGACAGAATCAAGTCCATTTTTCTCCTCTTTGCCAAGAATCTTGAAAAATTGAGATTACCCTAATGCTTCCTGGGGGGCATGGGAGAGGGCTGTGTCCTCCCAATCGGTTTGATCTAATACCATGCCTTTGTAAAGCTGTAAACATCAAGTAAAAAAAAAAAAAAAATCTTGCTGTGTCTTAGGAGTTTTTTTGGCTGTGTATACAAGTGTAGCTCTAGAACATGTATTTGCAACCAGTCACTTAGTCAAGGGAAGAAAAATTAAGGGTCAGTAACAGAAGGATAGAAATTATATTTAGTTTTCAGAGGTTAAAACCCAGAACAGATTGAGGTAATGGATAGTATTGGGAGTAGACAGAGGGGTTGGGGCTTAAATGCTTCAATTAAAAGGGAAAAAAAAAAAAAAACAAAGAAAACATCCCAAACTTTTAAATGAAATGATGCATTAATTGTGAGAGTCAATAAACATCTGTAAATGAGTTGGAAAATTCCTTCCCAGTCAGAACCTCACACTTGTTATCAGAATGACTCTTTGAAGTGCCTTTAAAATATGGTATTTTAAGCAATTCTGAGTCTTTGCCTACTTTGCATATATCTGTATTATGCATAAAGCTTACACTTGACAGGTTAGTCTTAGTGAGTAATTTTTTTCAGCTTGTTTCTCTATAGTATCAGAACTTCTCAGGATTCCAAAACCATAACTGAATGTAAGCATTGTTTTATCAAAACATGTGATAGTGGTTATTCCTAAATTATTGGTGTTATTGGTACAGCCTACTTTTCAGTCTTCTTTCTTTCCTTTCTTCTTCCCCTGCACCTCTCCACCACTCCCCAAGCATGGGGCTGAAACAGGCTATCCTCCATCAAATAAAAGGTTTCTGCTATGTGACAGTGGATTGTGCCTGATGTTTGCAAAATTCATTTAAATGAGACACTATTTAAGAAAACAAAAGCAAAATGAAACAAAAACGCCCCCACGAGTTTCAAAATTTAGTGCCCTGATCTTAGAAGGCAGAAAAGAGAGAGAAGGGAAGGCGGGGAAAAATATATTCCTGGCACAGAAGATATTCTGAATGTAATTATTTATTAATTTATTTTTACACTGAGTTGAAACTGATTTATTTTTGGCATGAACATACTTCAATGTATGCTTGCAATTGTGAAATACACTATTAAGTTTGACTGGACTTATCAGAAGACATCACTTTAGCCTTAGGCTTGACCTTCCTTTCAGTGGGAGCTCACTGAAATTAGTAGTTCTTATCAACCTTCCTTAAGACTTCTCAGCTGTTAGGTGGATCACTTTGCATATTTATATCACAAGGGTCAGCATGCTAGCTCTACTGAAATGGCTTTTACAGAGACAGGTTGAACAAGATGCGTGTATTGCTACCTTTAAAAGATGGGTCTAGTATAGAGTTTCTAAGGGGGCTCGAATAAAACTATCGACACCTATTTCTAAGGCCTGTGGTGTGACTTTTGAGCTAGAAAGGCTCCTATAAGGATATGCCTAAACTGAAGCAGCTTTGTGATGTGATTGCTGGTGAGTCTACTGTAGACTGAAGTTTAATTTCATATTCCTTTGTGGAATGACTTATGCTGGCAAACCAGCGACTCTGCTTGCATACGGCTGCTATGGCGGGAGGGAGTTTGTTGCTTCAGTTCTGTCAGCCGGTAGAAATAACGGTGGTGGTAAGAGCCGTTAGCATGAATGGGCTCTGGTTTGATTTAGGAACTGCTGATGTATATCATGGTAGTGAAATGGGGTTTGGTTTGGGGTAAAGAACTTCTCGCATATGGTCTGCTGCTGTGACGTGTATCTAGCAAAGATACTCAGCTGAGGTTAGTGTGGAAGCTGATGGCAGAGCATTGACCTGCTCACGTGTGCTTTCATGGAGACCTTATTCAAGCAATTTGAGTTTTGTTTACCCAAAGGGAATAATAAATATGGTTACATTTTCCCTGTTACAGTTTGGCCACTGGACTCTGTTCCATTCATAGCGGCAGTGATGTCAGACCCTCTACAGTCAAATTTAAAATATATTGGTGCTATCAGTACTGACGCAGGGACTACCTCTAAAAAGTTACATAAGAGGGTGCTTATAAGATGGGAACAACGGATTCTCTTCCACTGCCACCCAGAGGCTAACTCCAAGTTACCTATAACAAGTTTATTAAGAAGATCAAGAAAACTTATGAGTGTGGAATTTAACAATGAAGACATTATTTTGAAGTGTCGATAATCTGAAATCATAAATTACTTTGCACTGATACTGTCTTTAAATAGGAAAAGTTATATAACATTTCACAGAAGGGGTATTTAATCCCAAATTAGCTTTTTAAGGAGCTACTGAATTGCTGAATAACACTGACATGGGAAATTATAAATTCTTCTATAATGGGAAAAGAAGCGAGAACTGCTAGAGTGTGGCATCCTCCTCTCTTCTGGTGGCAGGAGCAGTTAGGATGGAGATAATTTTTTTTTAATCTCTGTCAGTGTGCTTTGTCCTTACATACGAAGAAGCGAGTATGACTAAGTATGCGCCTAGAAAGTAAATAAACTTCCTGAAAGCTGCGTAGGAGTCTACACAATTTTAAATATGTAGTTCAGTAGAATGGAGAAACTAGTTGACACATAAAAAAAGTTTATCTTCTCATCTTCTCTTGTGTAACTGTGATCAGCTTTGTCTGTCTTCAGGTTTGGTTAAGAAATGCAATGTGGGATTTTTCACCGGATTTTGTGTTTCTAAATTTTTCTTGGAATATGTCACGATCAGCTACTCTTTGCTGCAAAATGTAATGTTGTCTTATCTGTGCTATGGTCTTAATGTATAAATAGCACAGTCCCACTGAAACTAGTACAGTTTTGCTATAAAAAAAAAAGACGGGTAAGTCTTGAGTAGGTCACCAACAGCTTAATGAAACCTGGCTTCTGGAGTCAAGCCTATAAACAGCACTGCTGCCTGCGTTTGATTTTCTCCACCACCCCCCAGGTGTTAAAGAAATTTGCCTCAGGCCTCAAGTTAACTTTTTAATCTGAAAAGTGAACATCTTTTGAAAAGTGCTATACTTCAGTGTCTCTCCATTGCAGAGGCAAGATAGCTGTCGCTTCCCATCTGGTTATCAGTGCTGATCCTACTGGAGATCGGGTGATGCCACACAAGATGTGATCCCCTTGCACTTCCAAACGGGGGTTACTTGAGGTCTGAGTCACTACACCTCCAGAGGCAATTTTTGAACGTTTACCCGAAGGATTCTGTTTCCTAGAAGATCAGTGTAATACAGTCCTTTCCTTTCAGCATCCCACCTTGCGGTGTTATTTTTTCATCCTTTTTGAGTACACCCGTTTCTAGGGTATCTGACGTGATCAGTATTGACAGCCAGACTGACAGCAGCAGTTTAAGGAGATGGCAGTGGCTGTAAGGGAAAATGGGAAGCAGAACAGTGGTGGTGGGGACTGGAGGTTGCTGGAAATGTTGAAATGGGGTTGTCTTTTGTGGTAGTTCAGGGGGAATGGAGGAGAAGGGGAAATTTCAGCAGTGTGCAGCTTTAATTTTTGTGACACTGATCTGTTGAAACCACACTGAGCCATGTTGAGTACAGTACTGAAATGTAGTCTTTTGGAGTTTTTAATTGTCAGTATAATAAATACGGTGTTTTAGAGACTCCTGACAGATAAAGGCTGTAGATTTCTACCTGATAACATAGGACTGTGTTAAGACTGAGCTTTCAGACCAGGCTTGTGGATTTTATACAGGTGTAAGAATTTGTCTACTCATATCAGCTTATGATATCTGAGATTTGCATCAGCCAAAAAAAAAATGCACTGAATATGAAACTTTTCAACTTCTTCATTTAAAGAATAAATACAGAACCATAATTATGGCTTAGCTAAAGATGCTCCAGATTATTGAAAATGTTCTGATTTGCCTGAGGAACATATCCTTTCAAATACCCCACATCACAGAGGATGAGTGAGAGGTTCCTGGCAACTTCAGTTCTTCTCTGTGCAGTCAAGTAGCTTGTTATCTCTTAGTGCAGCACTTGGTACATAAAAGCTTTTACAAATTATAGCTTTTATAAACAAAACAGGTAGCAGAGGTGGGAAGGGAGAAGTGCTGGACTGGAAATAGCTCTTGTTTCTGTAATAGGCTGGATATCAAGTTCTCTGTTGACAACAAACATCTGAAAAGGTTGGACAATGTGTATTTACAACATGACTAATACACCAAACAATAAATGGCATTTTATAAATGGCTTCTTTCAGAAACACATGATGGAAAAAGTAGCTAGTAGTTTAACAACAAAAATAATGTTATCAGCGATTAGAATAAACTCACCAATGCTAAATAGTAACCCCTCTTTATTTGGACACATACTGTCCGTTACCGCCTTGCTGTGGAAAATCATAGCGAGGTAAGACTGCCCTAAGCTAGTAGACGTTCTCAAAGTCCTTTCCTTGCTAGTAGCCTAGTCTAACGCCAATTTCAGAAGACAGGAGTCAGTTATTAGGATTAGAAGACCTTTGAATATTGTTTTCAATATTCAATGAGTCTAATATTGTTTTCAATATTCAGTGAGTCTAAGGATCTTAGCTGGCAAGCTGAATTCGTCCATGATGGATTTCTTCATAGTGAAAGGCTAATTGTAACAAGAAATACTTGATGGGAGTGTCCTGAAAATGTGTTAAACCTTAATTGTTTCCTTCTGGTTTCAAATTCAGTCTTTTGGCCATTAAAAAAATTACCAAAATCAGTCTTATAAAAAACCCCAGCATACCAAGACTTATATACAGTATCAAATCTATACAAAACTGCTTGAAATAGTTGTGGAAGGAAGGATGAAGTCCATCTTGTTTATCGCAAATGGTGAGAAATTCTGTTGCATTGTATCCTGCTCTGCCAACAAAAGTAGTTTGACTAAATTGAAGAGGGTCATAGAACGTTGAGGAATGTGACAGGTTGATGAGTAGGTTGAAAATGTTTATCCTATAGAATATGGAGGCTTAGGCATGAAGACCATCATCAATCTGTAAAGCAAATGAGATAACTTGAGAAAAATGTGAGCTGAATGTGGCATAATTTAGCCATAAGAAGTAATTTATGAAGGGTTCTCATTTTTTTTCCATGAAATTATTATGTTGGTGTTGGGCTGAATAAATGACTTTCATATCGTGTTGTCAAAGATAGTTGTTGCAACCATTCACCAAAAAAATGTGGCTTCTCTGGCCTCATTGTTCCTTTTCACTGCCTGAGTATTATTTCAGGATATGAGTGATATTTTCTGTGGAAATTTAGCTGTTGTGAGTTTTCTCTGGGAGAGCCAGAAACAGGAGCTCAGAGGGACTGGGGACAAGGTGGGAATGGGAGTGGGTGTCAACAAACAAGTGACAGAAATTTTGCAGAACATAATGTACCCTTAATGTGGTGGTGTGTGTGTTTTGTGGTGGTGTGTTTTTGTTTTGTTTTGTTTTGTTTTGTTTTGTTTTGTTTTGTTTTGTTTTGTTGCTGCTGTTTGCTGCACTCTGTTCCCTGGGGATATTCTATAGTTTTGGAAGGAGACTAACCTCCTTAACAATAAGGACTGTAATGTCACAGAAGCCCAAATCAGAATTTTAGCAGTCCTGTGTGCCTGTGGAATGCACCCTTCCTCCTGCCTACGGTAAAAAAGTGAAATAAGGCCCTTAGCATTACCTGTTCATGTAGTGACTAGGGATGTCGCATCAGTGACTGTTAGCTTTTACGGGAGACATGGCTGTATTATTTGTAGCTACTGGAACATTTATCTAAATTGGCTCTATCAACTAAATGCAAGAGGCTAATTCTAACTGACTGCGTTTAATGCAGTGTCACCTGAAGGTGTCTATATTGCTAAATGTAAACATAAGCAAAATGACTTACATAGCCCAAAAGGAACTTCAGTGCATTTCTTTTCTGCTTCGCTTAGCAATTAAAGAGCAAGTCTCTCAAGATTAGCCAGGTGCAATATGCTGCTACTCACTTTTCCGTGTAGCATCAGGTATTGGCTGGAGCTGAAGGCTGCGTGCCGGATTTCACAAAGCAGCAATGTGATCTGCTACGACAGATCCCGTGAGTTCCTTTGGGGAAGCGGAAAGCCGCTCTGCTTTGGATGCTGATGCGTTCTCCACAGATTGTGTCTGTGGGTTTAGTGGCATGTTCATTTTTCTACATCCTGCTTCATAGTAGTTTCCATCTCTGGTGTTGGTCTGGAAAATTTCTCCCAGTTTTATGTTACCTCAGCTGTCAGCATGAACGCAGTTAGAAGGATGTAAGTCTTTAAAAGGAAAGCAGCAAGGGCAAGGCGAAGCAGAGGTACAGACCAGTGAGGAATGCACACGCAAGGCTACCAGGCCTGCACGCCTGTAGGCAGCCTGTTTATCGGGTGAAAGTGGGGCAGGGCTTGCTGGACTCAGCAGAAGCTGAGAAGTTAAGCAAGCGCAATGAACTTCGTCTCTGCTTCAGCACTCCACAGCTACTGCCTGAAAACCCCTCCGGTTAACTCGTGTCACGTTTTGAAAAGGCTGCCGTGGGACGTGACACATGTCTCCTGGTGACACAACCCGCAAGTGGGAAGGGCAGCCCTGGGCACCGGAACGTGCCGGGGGCCACCCAGCTGGCAAGCAGCTTTGCAGAAAAGGACCTGGGTTCTGGTGGACACCAAGTTGAGCATGAGGCAGCGATGTGCCTGCGCGGCAAAGGTGGCAAACGGTGTCCGGGGCTGCATTAGGAGGAGTGTTGCCAGCAGGTCGAGGGAGGCGATCCTTCCCCTCTGCTCAGCACTGGTGAGGCCGCACCTGGAGTGCTGGGTGTAGTTCTGGGCCCCCAGTACAGGAGGGACATGGACGTATTGGAGAGAGTCCAGTGGAGGGACTGGAGCGTCTCTCATGTGAGGAGAGGTTGGGAGAGCTGGGACTGTTCACGGGGATCTCCTCAATGTGTATAAATACCTGAAGGGAGGGTGCAAAGGAGAGGCAGCCGGGCTCCTTTCAGTGGGCCAGAGGACCAGAGGCAGTGGGCACAAACTGAAACACAGGAGGTTCCCTCTGAGCATCAGGAAACACTTTTTCAGTGTGGGGGTGACCGAGCACTGGCACAGCTTGCCCTGGGGGGCTGTGGGGTTTCCCTCCTTGGAGATACTCGGAAGCCGTCTGGACACAGCAGCCTGCTCTAGGTAGTCCTGCTTGAGCGGGTGCCTCTGACCCGGTGACCTCCAGAGGTCCCTTCCAACCTTCTGTGACTGAGTCCCTACTAATCATACTTGTGAGTAGCTAAAAGTTCACTTGAATGGCATTATTTATTTATGTATTTATTTATTTTTCTTTTTTTGGGGGGGGGGAAGAGCTGACTGAATTGGTGGTGCAACTACTTCTTTATTAATTATCTTAAAGTCTTTAATTTCAGAACTTTTCTATGGTAACAAAACCAGTAAGATTATCACATCGTAGTACCAGAAGAAAACTGTGTTCTATTGCAGCATTGCCATGACGGAACAAAAATACAATTTCCCTTATAAAAAGTATGTATCAAGAGCAAAGGGGACAAGGGGTTGCAATGTCAGTCAAATCAGTAATGAATAACAAAAGGGAAAGAAGAGGGTGTTAGGCAGTGCAGTGTTGAAGGCTTTCTGGCTCTGAAAAAAGGGACTCCATATTTAGAAGGATGACTTTGCAGACCTGTCAGTATGAATGTTTTCAGGACAGTTTTTCAGTGTTTTCAGAACTCATTGAAAGAAGGAGCAAAGGATGTTAAAGAATTGGGGATGGGGATGATGGAGATAATTTCATTCTTTATTTCTATCTAATGCCAATTCAAGCAACTTGGAAGCACGGAGGCTGCTTGGAGGATAATTACAAGATGACAGAAATTAATCTGTATTAAAGATAAAACTTTCCACACTTTACTTTTATATGAGGAAGATTCAAATTTGAAGTGTAGGTTGCTGATAAAGCCAGTGCCATTTTCTTCCCTTCTTAATTCTTTTCTTGTTGCAGTGTGGACTTCTTAGTTTCAAAACTTTACTCCCCATTCCCATTGCTGACAAGCTCCAATAAAATGAATGCTATATCAGACACCTGTTTATGAGGGCAAAATTTTGTATTCCGTATCTTGAATCAGTGCTTCCATCAATTGATTGCCATCGTGGCATGAATACTATTCACGCTTTCTCTGGTTCTAATTCCAGGATGACATTCTCAAACATCAACAGGAAAATCTTCTCCCCTACTTTCTTCTCCTTGCCCCCACCTGAAACCAATTATGTATTTGACTCTAAAAACACAGAAAAATTGTAAGTTAGAAAAATTACTCATTCTTTATTGTTACGAGTAGGTACAAACAGATGTTGGATATGTATTTTAGGGAGTATCTGTGGTTTCACTGTGTCAGCAACATAATGATCTATAGAACAAGACAGTCTTCATGCCAAATAGTGTATGTGGTTTTTCTTCTTTTTTTTTAAGACAAGATGCACTTCTGTGAAAAATGGAAGTGTAACATTAGCAGTGAAAGGATGATGCAGAATACAATAAACATCAGGAACTTTCTTATTTTACCTGATATGTAACACAATATGAAAACCGCACAGTTGTAATTAGCTGGCATTTATGGCGGCGGGGGGGAAGGGAAGATTGTCAACAGCAAATAAATTATGTCAGGCTTTACCCAGCAGACAGTCTGGGTTGAAGTAAAGGGCGGAGAGAGGTGAGAAGGCAAAACTGATTTTTGGATGGTGTCGCAGCCCTCCTAGAATGAGATCCTTGGAGAAGCACATGTCTTTTTGCATATAGAACAGTTTACGAAAGATTCTGGTTGACTTGTGTGATGATTTCAGCCATCTACCCATCCTCTGACAGAATGTCAGAAATCAAATATTCCTGGGGATGATCTAGGACTTTTCCACTTTTCTTAAAAGGAGGAACAGACTGGCCCACAAGCACAAATACCTTGATCTGGATGTGATTCTAAATGTTTAGAATTGCCCGTGACTCAACAGGTACAAGACAATTACAATGATTTGTACTTTAGAGAATTCCTTGGCACGTTGCCTGGCACCTCGCAGGTGGGTTTATTTAGAATTTATTGTTAAAAGAAACAAAAACGCTACTAGGTACCCCTTTATTCCATAAAACAACCAACCAGGTTTTTTCCCCAGTCTCTCAGAGATAGACGTTTCGTATTTGCTTTTGCACTTGGTGAACTTGAATCCAGCTAAACAGAGTAGATCACTGTAATTTCTTGGAAGAAGTGAAATGTGAATTGCATTGTTATTCAAAGAGTGCATTCTAAATCAATAAATAGGTGAAACACCTGCACTGAATCAGGGATCCCTGTCTAAAAAAAGATCCAATACTGGTTCCACACATTTCCTTATGTTTGATGGTAGAATATAATGCTTTTCCATAATCTGCTTTCTCTGGTGCAGAAATTATTTCAGTGTATGTTTGTGTGGGTAAATGATCCCACAATATTTGTTTTCAGGGTAATGGATTGTTCTGTCCATTCAAGTGATAGGTAAGGATGAAACCAGAATATATTTATTTACTGTTTCTATTTTCTAAATGCAAGTTTAGATATATGATGTATGTTTGCTTTAAAAAAACAAACAAACTCAAAAGCATCAACAAGAAAACCCCTGAACCAAAAACCTCCAAAATGCCTACATTTTAGCCTCTCATTTATCCTTGATCTCATCTAATCAGCAGTTCGATCTCCTCCAAGACCATGCCTTCGCAGGATTGTACAGCATATTGCACACGTAGAGGGAGAATAAAATAGACTTAAGGGTAATCGTTTAACTTTATTTTCTCTTGCTGATTTTTTTTAAGGCTATGTGAAATGATATTTTCAGTTTTATTACTAAGCCATAACGAAAATAAACTGAAATACTGTAATTTTGATATTAATGCTCACTACAAAAGAGGAAAATTTGTTTACTATATTTTTTATTAAGCCAAAAATTATTTGATATGTCTTGAGGGAAAAATAACTTGAGCTTCAGTGATAGTGTCATCCTTTACTAAGATGCATTTATTTTGCCCAAGAATTGGGAGTCCTGCTTAAGAAGAGTTGGATACTTACAGTCTAATTCCTCCCAGGGCACTGCAGACACCCAAGTTATTGTAGCTTTGGGCGTAGCCTCACTTGGTCCTCATTTTGGGGTTTTCCCTAGAATGTAAACTATTCTAAAAAGCTGAAAATTAAGAAAAAAGTCTGGGACATTCTGTAGCTTAGATTTTTTTTCCTTCTTTTATGTTATTTTTTTGAACTCCCCTTTCTTATTTTTTCTTATGTATTTTGATTAACTCCCCTTCTTAGCAGTTAAGTAAGAAAACTGGAAAAATCTTTTGCAGGAGACGGTTTTGGGAAATAGGAGCACAAACCAGTTCACATAGTTGTCTGTCCCTGAAACTTTCAGAAAAATTCAGATTTAGACATTATTATATCTTTAAAGCAAGATGTCCACTGGTGAACAAATATTCTTGTTAAACTGCTGCTGTGGATGATTAGCCTCTTTGTTAAAAGCTTGAAATGGATTCAGAATATCAGTCTAGCTATTCTTGAGGCCCACCTCTTAATCTAGCAGATAAAGATAGTATTTCTATTGTATTTATCTTTTCCCGTGTATTTATGGAGATCAAGATTTTCTGTAACCTCCTAGGTTATTGATAATGATTTAGAACGTAAGGCTCATTTTTTCAGTCTAGAAGTGTTTCTCTGGCTCTCTTTCAGTGTACCTTCTTTGTACTATGGATATCAGAATTTAATGCATTCGCCATGTGTTTGTCATTAAATTCATTAACTGTCTTTTCACTGCCATTTCAGTTCATAGGTGTTATCTGGGTTCTTTTCCATTAAACAGAAAATTTCACATCTCTATATACCTGATAGTTTTACATCCATTTAGTGTGTACTATGATGACTTTCTAGATTCATTTTCGTAACTTTTCAATGGACATGAAGGCATGTGTCCTTAGAGAAGAACACCGACATTATTACTAATTTCAGCCGAGGAAAATTGTCCTTCTGTATTCTGTTCCTTATTTAATATAAGATGTTATCTTGAAAGACACATAATTGCTCTAATTATTTTATCAGTAGAGCATTTACAGGGGCTATTCTTCTTATTCAGCCTACTTAGTATCTTAAGAACAGTTGTCAGTAATTTCACTTGCACAGTAAAATTAAATCTGCTTTTAGGGAAGAATTCTAAGTGGCATTTGAGCTTGTGCATATCAATTTATATAGCTATTTTTGGCTTTTATTGATTGATCTATTATATGGAACAGGTATTCTGCACTGAGATTGCTTTGCATCACAAGGCAGGTAGGGTTTTAGATCTACATTCAGGATTACCTCTGGGTGTGAAGGCAGGCAGCCTTTACTATGTGAATATGTGAGACTATCTGTTCTGTCTTTGGGGGGATTGACATTATACATCATTCTTGCCATGACAGTAATTTTAGGCATTTAGGTGCTTCTGTAAATCTGGCATGCTGTCCCTCCCCCAGCCTTTGATACGGTTTAGTCCTGCGCATATTTAAGTTGATTGCTTACATCTGTAAGGTTTATATAAATACAATTTTTAGTAAAAGTAGTAACACCTGAATTTTGTATCATGTTTCATTTGCAAATTGGGATTGGTACACAAATAGAAGTCACCACTATTCACATTTTATAAGTTTGAAAATTAATCCCCTCTTTGTAAGGGATTTAGGTCTAAATATAATAAAATTGTTTTTTAAAGTCCATGTATCAGTATTCTGGAGGACTTTCAAATACTTGATGGCACTGAAGTCACCAAAATCAAACTGTGGGTGTAAACCTTAATCCAGTAATTTAAATTGACAGAGTTCCAAACCTGGGTCCCTGGGTCACAATCTATATCCTGGATTGCTGTGTGAAAAAAAAGGCTATATTTCCCATTTTACGTGGTTATAAATGAGACAGATAACATAAGTCATTATATAATTCTGAAGGACAATCTATTTCCACAGATCAAGGCCTATACCTATTTATAACTAGATGTAATTTCAAATAATGAAATTTCACATATTTTTTTTTTTCCTTCAGAGCATTTGTAGACTCTCAGATATGTATGTTCTCATTACAAGTCATCAGTTTTGAATCATATTTCTGGATGTATCTTAGCTTTCCTGAACAACCTTTTTAAATCAAAGGAACGCTCATTTTGACAGATGTTCACAGCAGAAAGCGATGGTATTAAGGTCTCAGTGAATTTTACTGCGTGTTCCATTTTAATGGCTAGCCAAAGCTGTGGTCGAAGCATGTATTTCCCTATACACTTGAAGGAGAAAATGGTGACAGGAGGTATTCCCCTAACCTTAGTGCCTTAAATTTTGTGTTTGAAATCAGAGATTACTTTAATCCTGTTGCTGCTAATTTGTAGTCTACACCGAAATCTCTACATCTCCCAAACAATCCAGGAGTGCCCTTTTTCCTTCACTTTCTCTTCCTAATGAATGTGTAAGTTTTTTCAGGCGTTAACCATTCATTGATCTTTTTTCTTATGGCAGTAGAAACGTTCTCAGCAATTAGTTAATGTGAGGTGATCACTAACACAGCCTGATAGTGCCATTTGACCTTACTAGAAAGAAAGGAGGGAATAGAGTAACAAATGCAGTAACTTTTTTTTTCATACTGATGGGATTTTTTTTTTAATGTTTGTTCTAGTCTTTTTGTAGACAGGTGTTTGGATTGTCCTTGTGAATAAATTCCTCAAAGTAAATGACCTAATGCTTTCAGATTTTTATTTTTTACTAGTTGCAATAGATAACCTAATGAAAACCTTTTTTTTGTTGTTTTGTTTGTTTGTTTGTTTGTTTTAAAAGAGAAATTTAGCTCTTCAGGTGTGTTCTTAATTTTTTTGTTGGCTTTGTTTTCATTTAGGTGCACCATTTAGTAGGTAGCTACAGGAGTAATGTATTTTTAGCAAAGTAGATGAGCCAGTGTATTTTGCATTATTCAGATCCTGTTTGAGACACATGATTTTGTTCTCACACATGACTGGCAGCAATGAAGCATTCATATAACTCATGGAGTAACAGGCCTGTGTTGCTTAAAGGACTGTCCTCTTCTCAAACTCCATGCATGGTTATGTGCTTGAGCGTGTCCAGAGAAGGGCAACGAAGCTGGTCAGGGGTCTGGAGCACAAGTCTTATGAGGAGCGGCTGAGGGAACTGGGGTTGTTCAGTCTGGAGAAGAGGAGGCTGAGAGGAGACCTTACTGCTCTCTACAACTACCTGAAAGGGGGTTGTGGCGACGAGGGTGTTGGTCTCTTCTCTCAAGTAACTAGTGATAGGATGAGAGGAAATGGCCTCAAGTTGCGCCAGGGGAGGTTTAGACTGGATATTAGGAAAAATGTCTTCACTGAGAGAGTGGTCAGGCATTGGAACAGGCTGCCGAGGGAGGTGGTGGAGTCGCCATCTCTGGAAGTGTTCAAAAAACATGTGGATGTGGCGCTTCAGGACATGGTTTAGGGGACATGGTGGCGCTGGATTAATGGTTGGACTTGATGATCTTGAAGGTCCTTTCCAACCTTGGTGATTCTGTGATTCTGTGAAATTCAGATGAGGTCACCTGCTGCTACTGAAAATGAAGTAATTGTGTTGTAGCACACGCTGCTGTATTTTAAGCAGTTGTACCTTCTACAAAGATAGGTGAAGCAGGAGCAGGACGCAAGAGGCACATGGAAAAGCAAAAGAAATGAGATGTAGTGCTTAGTTCAGAAAACCTTTAATCCCTGAATGTTCAAATTTTTCCAGTTGTCTTTTGATGTCAGGAAAGTTTGGTGGCCCCAGTGCTGCTCAGCAGGCAAATACGGGGGGTTTATTGATTCCCAGTTTGTGAAAGGATGGGTTAGCTGGTCAGAGGTCAAGGTGTGTCTTTGCAGTCCTTTGGTGGAAAAGTGTGTGCTGTACTTGAAACAAATAGGAATTGAGACATACATGAACAAAGGTGATAGATTTCTAGATATGAAGAAGAGGTGTACCAAGCTCGAAGAGCTTGCTGCAGAATGCTGTCCAGAAAACCAAGAGAGGAGGAAAGGCCTGGAAAATTGGTAAACTCACTCTTTATTTGATATGCATAGAGTTACTTTCCGAGATCTTTAAAGACTGTTTTTAGTAATTCTCGTTTAGTTTTGTTCATGTGCAATGCTCACAGTTTACTTTTATTAGCCACCCAGTCTAACACTTAAGTATTTCTCTTGTAAATGGGAGGGCAGTTGGAGCCCAGGCTATAGAATATTTAGAATAGAGTAGAACTGTACTTAATTTCTCTTGGTAAGAATGGCAATATGCATAGGAGTTCTTTAAAACAAATGGTTTTCCCATCCTTTTATTTAAATTTCTAAGATGATCTGCATATACAATGAAGAGTTCCCAGGGGTTTGGTTGATCACTGTTGCGTTATTTTTAGTACAGTTGTTACTACTCTTAGTTTAGTGTATGTGGTAGCCCTGGTCTAGTAGGATATAAATAGTGACAGGAGGGAAAATGGACACCTTGATTCCCCTACACTGGGGGCATGGGGAGAATTTTGTGAGTAGGAGGGGTGGCCTGAGAAGGAATCCCCATAACCCGAAAGAGCTGTCCTGTTTTCTTGTCTCCTGATGGTATGGGAGATGCCAGCTGCTACTGCACGTGGGGTGGTACGTAGCCCCTTGACCTGCCCCATCCTGTAGCTCTGGTGTTTGTGTGTTTTGTGAATGTAAAGGTACTTCTGTGCTTCCAACAGACCGCTTTGTATTTCTGAACAGGTGAAACTACTGTAGAAGTTCTTGATTATTAGAGGATAGATAAAATGTGGTTATAGACTTCTTGACTTCATGTAGTATGAATCTTAGATCAGGCTTCACTTTTGCCACTCAGTATTAGTCTGTATCTATACTTCTGAAGGACCTTCATATTTTTAGCACGATATATATACCTGCCAGAGGTTTTTCAGAATATTTTGCTACCTGCAACAGTGCGATCAATCAAGTAGGCTAAAGAGACTTTTGCAACTGAGCGTTACGCTTACCTTCTCAAGGTAATAAGCTGTTTTGTTTACTTCTTAGAAATGTCTGGTATGATCTCTAACATGCTGTCCTTTACAAGAGAAGAGAAAACAACGTCTTAAAATTTGCAATTTGAATAAAGTCTTTGATTAGATGAGAAAATATTTGATGTTTGAGAGTTTCTATTGCATATTAAGAAGAGTTAAAATACCACTGGTTTGAAAACAAAAATGGTTCTTACATGTGTTCTAAAAGCTGAATCTCTCCACCTAGTACCATATTTGTTAGAAGTCTTGGCTGGACTTTCAAGTTTCTCACAAAACAAGAGAAAGGTTTTTTTTTTTTAATTATTTTTTTAAGCACATTGATGAGAGAGATTGCCTTTCAGTTGGTATAATTCCAAGTCATGTAGTGAGCATTATCTTTGTTGAGTTGAGAAGTATTTTAACTTTTTAAACACTTCAGGTGAATGAGTAAAGTCTGTGTTTGGAAATTAAGTGGCTGCTTCAGTGGGTAGAGTGCTGGACAATGGCATAAAAATACCTGCATTCTTCATTCCATTACAGCAACTCTTTGTGGGTAGTGAATGCAGCCCTAATGTGCAAAGTTGGGAAGCTACAGCTTAGCAGCCATCTTATTCTTCTTTTCTCCCTTCTCATTTGTCTCTGAAAATACTATGGACCCAAACTTTAGAGCCCCTGAAAAAGGGAGCAAGTGAAGATGCTGTTGGAGTAACACACATGCCTCTGGGCAATGCACTCTCTCTTTCTGCCCCCCCCC
>NW_010533989.1:71444-86128 GCF_000687285.1 Phaethon lepturus
TTTTTTAACAAAACCCCCAAAAAC
Source organism: Phaethon lepturus (assembly GCF_000687285.1). NCBI lineage: Eukaryota > Metazoa > Chordata > Aves > Phaethontiformes > Phaethontidae > Phaethon > Phaethon lepturus. Next base: position 71,469 of record NW_010533989.1, read on the forward strand.
CCAAACAAAAAGCCTAGACAGAAACCAAGTACATGGCAACAATGAATACCTTGCTCTGGAATGGTGTGGGCTGGGAACTGAGTGGGGGATGAAGTACCTTCGGTACCTGGCAAATCTGAACTTGGAAACCTTGAAAACAACACTTTGGTCCTAGATCAGTAGACTGACTCACTGGAAGAAACAAAAAATTAGATATTTATAAACTATTAAAAAGCAACTGCTTTTTTCAACCACCTATTTGGTTCTAAATGCTGAATATGTCATACTAGTGAATTACATGACTTTAAGATACCTTTAAAAGAAATGAATTAGTGGGTTTTGTTACTAAATTCTCTGCTCTCTATACTCTTGTGTTCTGAGTTATTTATATGTTACTTATTTCAATGTTTTTAGGTTATTTCCTTGTTAGTCTGTGTTTCACTTTTTCATAGACATTGCTTACACAATTCTGATGACTCTGCCTTTCAAAATAGGAAGCTGCATGATAAAAGACACATCTCCACATGTATGAAGGAACAGAGAGGCATGACGGCAGGCAGGGGAACCCCAATATCTCATTCAGAGGAAGGATCCCCTGCCCTAGTCCCTCCCAGGGCTGTCCCAGGAGAGACATCAGCCCCATGGCCTAGGGTTGACTCTCATTGTGGTGAGTCAATGGGAGCAGCTCTCTGGAGCACCCATCGGAGTGTCTGTGAGGAGTCATTGCTCAGGGTATGGGGCACATTATGGGTTGCAAGGGAAGGGAATTTCAAGATTGCTGTAGCCAGCGAGTGGGTTAAGTGCCTTGGGAGCCAGGTATGTGTGTGCTGAGCACCTGAAGGAGTTGGCTGCTGGAGTGACCAGGTCCAGGACAACTGCCAGAGAGACAGCAAGGTTGTGGAGGGGGTGAAAGTTGAGGGCATTTGTGCGTGAGGCCACTGGAGATGAGAGGATTCAGAGATGAGTTATGGGGGAGACTAAGTATCTTGGGCCAGTTACTGGCGGGATGCACAATATGTGTTTGCCATTAGTGGACCTTCATCCTGATCTGCTAGAGAGGGGAACGGGGTGATGCTGTTGCCAATGTTCGTGTTTCCAGTTGACAGTTTACAATGCTAAGACACAAGTGAGGTAGCCCTGCTGCTGTCTGCACATGCTAGTGTGGCATTTTCACAACCATATGAATTTGATGCAGGTTCACCTGGTAGCCACTTGACCTTTGTCTACAGGGCTCCTTTTTCTTCTGCCGTTGATTGTTCATTATTGTGTAATTAGTTCTCTCTCAATCTGGAATCCAGCCGTTGTCTGCGTGGGATCTGGTTCCATCCCTTTTTTCTCCTCCCACACCATTTTGTATTCTGACTCCATTTTTTGTTGTGCTTGCACTCCATCACATAAGTTTAGTAACAACAGTTGATCATCTAGCTGTTGGGAATAATAGCAGATCAGATCGATGGGAATTGCATTCAAAATATCCTTCTCTTGGGATAGCTACCATATACAACTCTTCTCGCTATTGTTTTTTGAACAATTCTGTATTTGCTTTTTTAAATTTATCTAGGCCGTGTTTCTCAAGCTTATTTTATGGTGATGTGAGGTGGTAGAGGGATTGTTTTGATTCTGTTCTGATAACACAGGAGCCTCTTCCTCTGCAGTTATAACCGTGTTGGTTTCTAAGTGGAAAGTCAAAAATATTTTTGGGTTGCCATACTCTGCTCCAAAATATTGCAGCTTGAGGTTTTTAGCTCATTTAGTGAGCTCAGAATACATGTTTTTGTCCCTAGTCCTGTCCTTCAGAAGTGCAGTGCAGAATTTGCAGAAGAGATATACATTCATATGAAAATTGGTTCAGGCAAACTGTCTATCAAGCAAAAGACCGGTTTCTTAAAATGCAGCAGTATCAGAAATACATTTTTGCTTGCCTGTTATGTGGAACATTAGAATCAAAGTTATTGGTTATCACATTGAAGATATTCAAGACAGTAAAGCTGATTGTAATTGAAAGCATATTTATATTAAATGGCAAATATGGTCATTTTTAATATACAAAAAAGCATTCATTAGAAAAAAGTAATTCATTTCTTTTGAATTGAATGCAATGTTAGTTTAATTTTGAGAACATTGCCTGGGGCAATGGTTTGACATTTTCTTGAAACCAATCTGATTAGTTCTCGGAATTATGCTGAGAAATGTCACTTACTATGGAAAATACCTTTTTAAACAGTGAACCTCAGAAAAGAAAAATTATTTTTTCCTTTTCTTCACAAATTGCTTTGTGCATTTCAGTGGCAAGGGCAACAGTTAGCTCTAATTGTGTATTGAGCTTGTTTTTATATGATTATAGAATCAATTCGGAATCTTAACACAAAAATGTTATGGATTGAACCAAGTCCATTGTGCTATTTTTGTGAAGGTGACCTTAAAGAGTAAGTGTAAAGGCTTTTAAGTTTAAAATTTCAGTACTCTTCTGCTGTAATTCTTCTGACGTGAAGCTCAGAGTTGCCTGTGTAATGTCTCCCTTAAATGAAACAGGCTTTTTCATCTGAATTAGTGGCGAAGATGAATTTATATGCACTCAGATATGGGTTTTGAATGAGTAAGTAGATTTAATAAAGTTACATAATATAATTTACCGGACTTGCTAATACAAACATTTTGCCTATACCATCATTCAGTACTATGAAGATTTCAGTGATCTTACTGGATAGTGAAATGCTATTTTAAAGTTTGATATTCAAATTAGAATCATAGAATCGTTTAGGTTGGAAAAGACCTTTAAGATCATTGAATTCAACAGTTAACCTAGCACTGCCAAGTCCACTAGTAAACCATGTCACTAAGCACCACATCTACACGTCTTTTAAGTATCTCCATGGATGGTGACTCAACCACTTCCTTGGGCAGCCTGCTCCAATGCTTGACAACCCTTTTGGTGAAGGAATTTTTCCTAATATCCAATCTAAACCTGGTGCAACTTGAGGCCATATCCTCTTGTCCTATCACTTTGTTACTTGGTGGAAGAGATACCCACCTCACCACAACCCCCTTTCATGTATTGTAGAGAGTGATAATGTCTCCCCTCAGCCTCCTCTTCTCCAGACTAAACAACCCCAGTTCCCTCAGCTGCTCCTCAGAAGACTTGTGCTCCAGACCCCTCACCAGCTTCGTTGCCCTTCTCTGGACACACTCCAGCAGCTCAGTGTCTTTCCTGTAGTGAAGGGCCCAAAACTGAACACAGGATTCGAAGTGCGGCCTCACCAGTGCCGAGTACAGGGGCACGATCACTTCCCTACTTCACCACCACCCTTCGGGCCCAGCCATCCAGCCATTTTTTTACCTAGCGAAGAGTATGCCCGTCCAAGCCATGAGCCACTGGTTTCTCCAGGAGAATGCTGTGGGAGATGGTGTCAAAGGCTTTATTAAAATCCAGGTAGACAACATCCACAGCCTGTCCCTCATCCACTAAGCGGGTCACGTTGTTGTAGAAGGAGATCAGGTTGGGCAAGCAGGATCTGTTTTTCCTAAACCCATGCTGGCTGGGCCTGATCACTTGGTTGTCCTGTACGTGTCATGTGATGGCACCCAATATGATCCGCTCCATAAGCTTCCCGGCACTGAGGTCAGACTGCCAGTCCTATAGTTCCCTGGATCCTTCTTCCAGCCCTTCTTGTAGATGATCATCATATCTGCTAACTTCCGGTCACCTGAGACATCCCCAGTTAGCCAGGATTGCTGATAAATGATGGAAAGTGGCTTGGTGAACCCTTCTGCCAGCTCCATCCGTACCCTTCGGTGGATCCCATCTTGCCCCATAGACTTGTGTGTGTCTAAGTGGTGCAGCAGGTTGCTAACCATTTCTTTTTGGATTGTGGGGAATTCGTTCTGCTTCCTGTCCCTGTCTTCCAGCTCAGGGGTCTGGGTAAATTAGTATGGTTAAACAGCTGGTAAGATTCCCAGAGCTTAAAAACAAACTTTGATTGTCAGATTTCGTTTGGTGCAAAACTTAAATTTCTGCCAAAAGCAACATTTTCACATCTGAATCAAGATTTGTGGTTCTTACATTCAGCAAGGACAGCAGAATTCATTGTCTGGAGGATGATAATTTTCAGCACTGTAGTGGTCTTAATGATTAAGTTTAACACTCCAGACTATTTTGCCTTCTTTTTTAAGAATGTATATGTAGAAAATAAAGAATGCACATACTACAAAAAATTAAAACTGTTTATGATATTTATTATTTAAATTCTCCCCTGTGTCTTCATTTTTTAATAAAAATAAGTGGAGAGATTTGAACCTCCACTCTAGATTACTTCAGTAGAATAGATTACTATCTATTTTAATGCAACTTGCTTTCTAATTAGACGATTTTTTTCCATGACAATAAAGTTGATATATCTTGTTGCATTCATCTCTCTGTATTTGCTTGTAATATTTAATGTTGTCATTGTAAACAAAGCACTATTTTCAGGGAACTTCAGTCTGTCCATTAAAAAGAGAATTGAAAGCCAGTTGGTTTTATTCCCCCAGGTTCTGGAAAATGTCATGTGCACTTCCAGTTAAAAAAATGTATTCATATTGAAGAAAAATTCTTTGCAGAGGAAAGAAGTTGCTGGTATGGTATGCATCATGCAGGTTGCAGCACAGAACATCGTCTCTGCTAGAAATGAGGGGAGCTCCTTTAAAATTGTTAGAACAACTTTTCACTCTACCCTGAAGTGAACTCAACCTTGCAGTACGCTTATTGATAACAGTGATTGAAATGATGATGTATTAATGCATGTAAAAGTAGTTGGATGTGCAAACTGATGTATTTAAAATCCATTTTGACACCTGTTATCTGAAATGTCTGTGGATTTAAAAATATTTTTAGCATTCAGACACTTTGTGACAGAGGTTGGTATCTTTTTTTCTTCCTTCTCTTTAATTCACGGGTTTACAGATAGGGAAATGGAGAGGAGAAAAGAAAAAAATGTTTTGCCCAAGGTGAATAAGAAGGGCAGTGGTAGGACCGAGGTCTCTGTAGTCCCAGTCATACAACCTTCCTTATTGCTAATCAAATTCCCTTTCAAGCAATGTTATTTTTAATGAAATAGAACTAGTTGTACCTCTAAGCTTCATTAAGGTATCATTAAGAAAGTAAGGAGATGAGAAAAGGATGTCAGAGTTCCTTCACCAGGACCTTAATTTCTGTTTATAAACCATAATCTAATTTCATATTCCAGTTTATTTAATTATTAAGGACACTGGTTTCTGTTGAACGCCTCTGAAAGATAAAAATGCTAGTTGTGTTCTAAAGGAGCTTTCCAAATTAAAAAAAAAAAATTAAAAAAATCAGTTGAATGACTCCTCTTCCCTTAAACATTTTTTGGAGTCTGAAAACAACAAAACAGTTTTAATTGTGGAGAAAAAATTGCTTAAATACACTACTCAGTAGCTTGGAAAAATCATACATGTTGTGACTAGCTAGATGGAAATAAACATTTGCGACCATTTAATAAGTTTTCAGATGCTTTCTTTTGATGCTAAAATATCATTAGCATCCTGAAATACTCAAGTAACAAATCTGGCTTTATGTGATACTGTGGTTTTGTTTGGGTTCTTTTTTTAGTTTGTTTTTTGTTTAAACATAATAAAGTTTATAGTTTCAGGCTTTCATCCACAAGCAGAGGTCTAAAGACAGTTCAGAGAATTGTATGACATCTTTTAAAGGAAGAAGAGGAGAAAATGTAACGTTGCGAGGCTGTTTAAAAACAAGCGGTTGAAAACTGTTGACTTTTTCTTCGAAGTGAATCTGCAGCACCATATGTGAGCATTTAAAGTAGTCTTTTTAATTACACAGCGTTTTAAAATTTGCAACATATGCTTGTGTGTTGGGATGACTAATTGCTGTCCACTAGGTTTTCACAACACTCACAGGAGCAGGAGCTGCGCTCCAACATTTTGGCTTTTTTTTTTTTTCCGAGTAGCGGTAACGAAGAACTGCAAGCGCTAGGAGGTAATGGGGAGGTGGGCATTAAGCAGGCGTTCTGCCCTGATGTTCATCTATTTCAAATTGCCTGCAATCCCTGGGAAATCTATGAAGGAACTACAGTTAAAGCTGTCTCCTTAATTTCTTTTGAAATGATTTTTCCCGCTGACTCGAGTCCCGTGGGAGGTAGAGGACAGAGGATGTGTCCTGGAGGTGCATCGGTTTGCTGCTTCTCTTCGGTTTCTTCTTCTCCAGAGACCAAGCGCAGCAGCGTTACCTTTGTTAGGCGGCCTCACCAATATGCCTTATCCCTGGCCAGTTCCCTCCCTGTTCCTGGAGGGGATAAAACAGCTTTCGTCTGCTTCTGCTCACCGCTTGCGCTGTCTGCAGACCCCCTTGCTTTGAGGCATTTCTTCTATGTCTTTGGCAGTCTGGGGTCTAAGCAATTGGCCTTGCTGGTTTCCAGTGCTGTGAAATGGAGCCAGGGCTAGCAGCTCAAATCTAAGCACGGCTGTGGTAAACTGCACGTGTTGCCGTTTACTGCTGGCACCTGATTTTAAAACAAGCCAAGAAACAAAACCAGAAACCAAAACACTTTTTCTAACATTTGCTTCCGCACTGTGCTTTGGGAGGAAATGACTCAAGGAACTGCATCTTCTTTTCTTCCCCTTCACTTTTCTTTTTTGTCTTGACATTTTCCCTCTCTGCTTGCTGAACTTGCAAGTTGGCTTTATTTAAGCGGCCTCTTACCCCTCTTCATTTTATCATTTGTTCTAAAGGTAGGATATGCACTTGTTACATATGCTGTAAAACCTAACGAAGTGATAGGAAACGCTGGATGCAACAATTTAACCGTCCCCAGCGATGACACTTGCACACAGAACGTGCTCTGTCTGCGTTGCGAGCATCAGCCACGTTTCGAGCAGACTTCAGCTGTATTTAAAATACAAACTGCACCGGGGTTCCTGGATGGAGCCACAGGGCTCTCGTTCCAGTCAGAAACTGTGCAAAAACTAGAAAATGGCATAGTCGAAAAAGTGCAAAAATGATTTGGGACTCTCTCCATGTTTTTCAGGATTTAGGCTAATTTGGATTCAGTACTCGGCATGAAGCAGGTTCACATAAAGGTTCACACAAACTGACTATGGGGAGTTATTACTGCAGGTAAAGGGTGAGCTCTTCTTTAGGCTTCCGTTTAGTTTCATTTGAGCTGACCCCTTTAGGAAGAGATTTCATCAGCTTCACTGCTCTGAAGGAAGAAACATGAAGTCCTAGGCATAGGCTGAAAACTGGGCTACGGTATGATTAGAGAATGGTTGGAAACTTCTAGTGCCCCAGTCTGCCATGTTCATGATCTGCACGCCTGGGAAGCCAGCTCTTGTTTTGTCTAAAAAAGTTTCTTCCAAACAACACGCAATTTATTCATCCACATGGGTTTAGCATCCAGAGCAAAAGGCATGCCACAGGAGAAAGTCTTAATATATATGGGTCTTAACTCTCTAATTCAATGATATTTTTGCTACTGAATGTCATTTATTTTCCATTACTGGATGCATAAGTACATGTAATAGTTATGGAAAGTTCTTCTTCCTCTACGGTTAAGGTTTTGCTCTCTGTCTTAAAGTATTTCCATTTCTGATGGGACACTTTGTAAAAGATAAGTGACTTAGGAGACGTTTAAGATATCTTAATGCTTCAGCAGTCAACAATGACTTGTTATCAAATGTCTTCCACTGATACAAAAACTTTGAAAATTAGTTTAGTATTTAATGTGAATATTTCTTCAGATATTAAATATTCTAAGTTAGCATTTGACCTTATGCAAAAGTATAAAAATGATAATAAAGTATCTACTTTAGCTGACTGATTATACTGCCCTCATTTATGCTTGTAGTTTGATTGACTTCACTGGTGCTTCTTATCTAAGTCCTCTGCAATTTTAGCTGAACAGCACCAAACTGTTGGTATGACTTATTTCAGGTCTTTTGCCTACATGTGATATTTATTTAAAAAAAACACCAAACAAAAAACCAAACCACCACTTTTTTCACCCCCTTTACCTTTATTTAAAACCTTCATATGTTTGCTGAAGTAATCACAGTCCGGATTTCTAAAAAGCATCAACTGATAAACTAATACAGGAACATTTCATTAATATGGTGTTACCTGTTCAAGCTGGATTTGAAAGCTGCTCTTTTGGGATCTATGCAAACAACAACTGCTATACTGCAAGTATAGAAATGTGTACTTTATTTTATATTTCTATATAATTAAATGTGAAAGGGGATGCTAATTTTGTTCCAGGTCTAATATTATGTAATAAATTGAGGAAACTAATTGGCTAGTGATTGGAAGTATCCCATTTATTTAATCATCTAAATGGGTGAATTTTATTGTAGTTTAAGTACAGTTGCTGTAATTCTTTATATGCATGTACTTAAATTAAAATGCCATGTGTTATAATTTGCTGGTGGTATGAACTGGGAAAAAAAATGCCTTAAGGTTTTTAAAACCTGACTTCTGAGTATAGCGATCATTTCTAGAAGTTCTGTATAAAATTGCTTGGTCTTTTAGTCATGCATTTTCCATTTAAGTCAGTGGAAGCTGTATAGCTGAAATCACACTGAATTCATTGCAAATCTAGGGCATGCTTAAGGGGCACTTCATCTGAGCAAAGAAATCATTGCTTTGACCGTGGCTATGTTAAGTGAGAGATGGAAGTGAATAGCTTTTAGTTTATTGCTCATTTGAAAGCTGGAGGGAAAAATGGCCTTGTCTACCTGCCAAGCTCTTCCCATCCCCTGCCTAGACTTCCTTAAAATGCTCATTTGAAATCTGGCAGCAGTTACCTTTGATTTTTTTCAGTAGATCTTGATTATTTTTTTTACAGCACTTCATTTTTTGTCTTTTGTTCCTGTAATAAATTTGATCTGGTTTTAAAATGTAATAAGTAAAAGCTAATGTGGTTTAAAACAGGCCACAAAGAAAAAGCCACTTAATGATAATTCGATACTTAATTCAAAGTCTGATCACTAGGATGTACTCTTGAGTTGCTTAGTCCTTCTCTGTTTGTTGATATATGAACCCGTTAGGCTTCTTTAGGTAAATTTTAAAAGTCCTACCTTTTTGTATGTACTATAATGACATCTTACTGCAGACGCAGTCTAAGTGTGCGTCATAATGTTGAAAAACAGTAACTGCAGCTTGTAGTGAATTTGTGATCTGTAAATCTGTGGATATGACATCTTACTGTTATGTAATTGAATGAGGAAAATGAAATGAAGAAGTCTGTTGGTACCTTCAACAACAGTGCTTTTAATGCATTGATTAGCTGTGTTTGCTCTGAGAGCAGCATAAAAACAGAAAATATTTGTTGTTTTCATGGCAAAGCATTAAATAACACAAACTTTTCTTAATAGAAGTAATGATGTATTTACTGTGGTTTTGCATTTATTCCACTTTTTTATCTTCTTATTTTTTTGAGCTCCTGAGGGAATTTGAGAGAATTTTTTGAGCTGCTGACATCACCATGGATATCAAGTAGGCAATTCTTGGAGACTTTTTTGAAATATTTGTTTTTATGGATGAGAAAAAAAAAAAAAAAACAACAAAAAACTGTGTTGGTTTTTTTCTTTCTTCAAAGCTGTGTTATTATAAAGCACTTTCTATACTCAGAACTTCCAGTTAAGTATATAGCTAACTAAACGTGAAATCTTGTGAAGTCCTGCAACTCTCTGCAAGAACAATGAAAATGCTTTATGAACAGATGATGTGGTGAACATGTCCATTAATACTTTGCCCAGGTAAGACAAGTGTTACTCCCACAGAGTTCTTGATAGCTTTTATGTTTGAGGTTGAGTGACTACTGATACCAGCAATAGAGCCAAGAAAGTTTTTTCAAGAATAGCAAAAGAAGCCAGTTTAGATGAATTCAATCTCAGTTACTGTTCGAACTGGATTCAGATTCTATTGATGGATGTGAAGCTGAGAAGGAGGCATTGATGGTAATAATAAGCACGTGTCGAAGGGAATAAGCTCTGCAAAGGTTAGACTTTGGGGTGGGTTTGGTAACGAGTTCCCCAGCAGTGCTTACTGTTTGCTGCACTGCTCTTACCTGCAGGATGAGTAGTGAATAAATGCATACTTTGGTTTTGTGAAGCAGAATTGGTATAATCACATGGTAGTCCCTGGTTAAAAGTAAATAAATAAAATTGATACCAGTTTGGTGTAACATTCTTTACCTTATGGGTTATGTCTCTGTTGTCGTGGGCAGAATCCTCCTTCTAATGACATTACAGTCCTGTCAAACCAGAAAAATCTGGCTTTGGCTGATGTAACATCTCTTCTCCCATTCCTTTTCCCTTGAGGGTCCTCTCAGCTAAGTTCTCTTAGCTATTGCAGTCTTACATCCATCTCCATCTAAATTAAACCAACCCCTTTATAAACACTCAAACTCCAAGGATATAAAATAAATAATATGTACTCTTTGTGACTGCTGATTTTCTTTCAATAAAGTGCTGACCAGTGAAATAGAAAGTTGTAGCAACATAATGATTTCTGCTTGATAAAGATGCTACTATAGATAATGATGCTGCCAGATAAATGTCATTAGAGAATGAAATGTTTTTCAGAAACAAATGTCAGGCCTCAGCTAATGTGCATATTGATCCAATAAATTATTTTTTCATGACTGTGGAAGGTGCTTATTTTTGCAGTAAGGGTAAGCACATTAAGATGATGGTTACTTAGGAGAAATGATTTCTCTTTTTGCTTTCATGATTAAAGAACATGGACTAAAGTTGTGTGGTTGCCAGACCCAGGAGTGCCCATTCATATCTCTGCGCAGTGCAGCCTTGTGTTGACAATACATACATGATGGGAGAATTTGTATATAGATGTAGGCTCATGTCGTGCTCAAAATGCAGTGTAAATCATAGAATCATTAAGGTTGGAAAGGACCTCTAAGATCAAGTCCAACCGTCAGCCCAACACCACCATGCCCTCTAAACCATGTCCTGAAGTGCCATGTCCACATGTTTTTGAACACCTCCAGTGATGTTGCAAAAGACTTACCTATCATAAAAGCATGTGTCCTCCATAAGAAATGACATCCTCTGCTGGCAGCCGAGCCAGGGAGAAAACAGAATGGTGGTGCACAGTTGGCAGCTGTCATGACGGTCAGAGATCTGATTAAAAGTTGGTAGCTTGTGGTTTGTATACTTCTGTGATGGTATTTCACAATTAATATGCATTACAAAGTACTGTTTGAAATAATAGTGGTACAGAACTGACAGTCTTGGTTGTAAAAAAAGTTATTGCATTAAATCTGCCAATTTCATAATCTGATAAATCTGAGTAAAGGGGGGAAAAACTTTCTTCATAATGTGATTTAAATACCTTTAAGGCCCTGTCCATGTTATACGTAAGACATTTTTAAGGTAAGGATTGTTTTCCTAGCAAAGCAGCTTTATTTTCTATCCATTCACTTAAGTGTTTTTGGAGATATCCTTCATGCAGTTTCAAGTAAACTTCAAAAAAAACGTTAAGAGTTTTCTAGGCCACTGTGGAAGAATGTTGTATGTACAAATATTTTACGGGACCCTAGTTTGCAGAATTGTTGATTTCTGTTTTGAAAGAATTATGACTGGCAAGGTACAGTAGATGTTTGATTTCCATGAGCTTTTGGTGGATGATACTGCAGTATAAAATCTAAGTTTTGAAGGGTACCCCAATCTCGTTTTTTAAATCTCTTTGTCTCCTTTTAAACAAAAGTCACAAGTAACTGCTTTAATCATCTTGGCTTACTCAAAACAAGCAGAAGATAAAACTAGTTCAGCATCCAGTTTAGCTATTTTTGTCTTCGGTGTGGTTTTGGAGGGGATGGGGAGTGTTTGTGGGTTTTTTTGTTTGATGTTTTGTTTTGGGTGTTCAGGGTTTTTTTAAATAGTGGCATTGTGGCATTACAAAAAAAATGTTTTTCCTTGGAGGCAATGTTTAATTTAGGCAAATTAATATTCTGGAAGTGGCCATGCTTCTAACCCTTTTCTATTTATGATGTAAACTGTAAGTAGACAATTGGATCTTTGGGAGACATTTCAAAAGAGTTAATATTTCATAAGGTGATATGTGTCGGATATGTTTAGAAAATGGCAGTCACCACACTATTTGTGTATACCTCTCAGTAGTATAAATTTGAGATGTTAATGCTTCCTATTAAAAAAGAAAATCATGATACTGCCCACGTTGCGTACAGCTTGAAAGATCGGGACATGAATAGCGCCTGGGCAGTGAATGTAGCTGCAGGATGTCATAGCCTGTAGTCAGAAGGAAACCCGCTGAAGAGAAGTCTTGTAATTCATTCCAGTTATAGCCAAGTTTGCTATTGAATTTGTTTCTGCCAGTAGCAAATCCCAGAGATACGTGTCATCTGCCAAGAATTCCCTCCTGGCTGTGGAAGATATAATGCTTGGAACCCGTCAAATGGCTGGGTTAAAGAAGGGTAGACGGTTGGTCTTCAAAAAGACATTGTGTCCAGACGATTTGCGGTTCTACAGACTGCCCAGCACTGGGTATTTCACACAGAACATGTATTGCCAGCTGTCACAGAGCAGCAGCAGAGCATAAAACACGTTATATTTTTACCTCCCACACGCACCTTGCTATATAGCATGATAAAGTTTTTGCAGCAAGGTCCTAGGCTAGAACATCAGAAGTCACATTTCAGTGACTTTTGTGTGTACTAGAAAAAGAACCAAACAAAAAATCCCATCCCTGACTTACAGATACCATGCAGTCTTTTCACATTCTGTCATTTTAAAAAAATATGTATAGATCTAGGCTGAACAAATTCATTTTCCTGTCAACATTTTATCACCCCAAACAACAAACCTCTGTCAGACATTCTTATCAATCATGAATGCTGTGAAGTTCAGAGCCCTCGAAGAGTACTTGCCAAGGATGGAGTGATGCTTGATTTTTATCTACTGCCTTCCTTCCCAAAGTAGAGGAGACAGGTTTGGCTTTAGAGAGCAAAGCAAAAAATGTCAGGTGGAGAAGCAGGACACGGAAGCTTTCAAAAGCAGTTAAATCAATATCTTGATATTTCCTAAGCTTTCGTTATGTTTGGGCAATGCTTTTTATTGTAAATTTAGTTGTATTTTATCAATATTCAAAATGCTTTCTAAAACATTTCTAAATGGAAAATTTTAAACACTAATATAATACGTGGATATGAGTTTGGGCTACTTTTCCTAAAATACCTTCTGTAGTAACAAAACTGTTAGTATATTTGTCAGTGGTAACTGCTGTGCTAAGTTGACTTTAAACAGGATTGCTATTTCTTCATTTGTTGTAGAAATGTTATCTTCCTTAATAGCACCTTAGTTAGTTATTAAGTGGCAGATATCATTTAGATTAAAAAACAACTTACCTGGTGCTCCTGTAGTTAAAGAGGCTCTGAATAGCGCCTGATAAGCAGAACTTAAATTCCTTGTCATTATGATAAAAAATTCAAAGATCATTATCAGTGTTGTGCTCTTTCAGTAAACAGGACGCATTTGAATTAGGTATCTGAATTCTATCCTATTCAGCTTAGATTGGCGTGTAAATTTTTTTTAGTTGCTGTTATGCAGTGCCCTACCCTTCTTTTGGGAAAACTTGCAAACTTCCCTCTGTTGATGATTAGCGCTTCAGCGTGGAGCTGGGTAGGTCTGATCTGATCATCCTCTGTGGAAGATACTGGTGTTGTTGAGAGAGGAAAAGTTTTCTTCCTGCAGAGCCTGCAAGATTTGTTCCTACAGAAACTGGGAACCTGCCTTGCACGAGCCGCCAGTGTTGCCTAGCTGGTAAGAAGAAAAGAGCCCTAGGGCTCATGAGAAAAAGCGGGTGAAATGTGAATTTTCTTCCTCTGAGATTTCCCTCAGACAAGCCAGACTAAGTTGCTTTCTTCTGCCTTGTCTGCTTATTTTCTTTGGTCCTAAAGAATGACTGGCAGAACAGCCCTTGTCAAGGCATTTCTTGCAACTCCTGGCCAGCCTAAGCTTAGGCTATTTCTTCCAAAAGCCCATGCCTTGCTTTTGCTTCCCTTGCTTCCACCTTCAAAACCATAATTTGTTGTGTTCCTGTTCCTCTAAGTCACGGTCTAATGCGTAACCTCAGTGTTTGGCAGGGCTGCTATAACAGTGACTGACGTCCTGAGCAAGTGTAGAGGAAGATACCAAAAGATTAAAGTCATAAAGTTATGCAGGCATGATTTTGAACAAATGAATGTATGCAAGGTGGGTTGAATGTTAGTGTTATGTTGTGGATTTTTTGTGGTCAAAGTCTTGACTTTCTTTTTATTGTTCATTCACTTTTGCGACAAGGGTAGTCATCGAATAAAGCATGTATTTGAACAAGCTTTGCTTTTGCGTGTGATTAATGTGTGCTTGGAATAATTTGCAATGAAGTGCTTTGGTATGTATCCATACCTAATATTATTCTTAGAGCCTGTGTTAAAATGGCCTTAAATTTACTGATACATAAAAGAAATTACAAACAAATAGTGCAAATGAAGACAGAACAAAAATTAACTGATCTTCAGTAAGGACTATATAACCCACAATTCATGTACGCTGGGTATTTTTTTTTGGCTTCATAACAGAAGACCGAATGACACAAATGTTAGAATTACAACGTACATAGCCTCGTGGCCAGCCCTGTCCCTCCCCCCCCC
>NW_010533989.1:86159-104201 GCF_000687285.1 Phaethon lepturus
AACCTCTTTTGAAAGATGTAGTGTAGTGTAAATCAGTAATCAGAATGGTCTGTGTGGTATTAACACTATAAGAGAAGTAAAGGACTTTTGAGTGTAGGAGTGGCAAGCTTCTTAGAAAGGCGTCTGGAATAGTGAGTATTTTCAGCAAGCCTTAAACCTGGGGAAAGGTTTCCCCTTAAACAAGGGAAAGTCCTGTGAAGCCGTAAGTTTGACTTGTAGACAGACGTAGAAGTGAGAATCTTCACTCCATTTTTGGACTTGTGGTACAAATGTCTGTAATTCTTGTATTATAAGGACTTCTGTTTACACATTTTTCTTTCGGAAAACATGTTTTTTAGGGAGAATCTCATCTGCTATAAGGATTCTACACCTGCTACCTTTGCAGGAAGGTGATCAATAGGCTTATTATTGAGTTAGCTTTAAAGAGCACCACTCTCAAAACTACTTGTACAGTGAGAACTTTTCTTTTTTGGTAAGGTATTAAAATATTACCGAGCATGATCAACTGCCATCCTGTATTTTAGCTGCTAATGTTTATATAGATAGATAGATATATGTAAGAATATATAATATATAATGTGCATCTAAAGCATTCAGCAGTCTTGTTTATGAACTGCTTGCTTCCAAACTGGGAAAAGAATGATGCTTTTCCTAAGGGGAAAAAATCCTTCCGTTCTCTTAATTGACTGTCTTGAAAAGGGCTGGCAAAATTCAGTGTTCTTCTGCATGTGATTCAGCTCTGAATGCCTTCCTGTTTCTCCCATGTAGGCTGAAGAGATGGACTACAGTACACTTTCAAACATAATTTTGTTATGAAGTACTAGTTGGTAAACTACTGCTAATACTCCTTCCTGATTCTCTTCTGCTTCTTCATTTGCTTCACCCTCATATAAGGCATCTCAGAAGGAAAACCATTCTTGCTGTCTGGTATTTCTTAGGGGTGCTATTGCATACTTCTTTTTCTGTCCTTATTCTCTGTAATTTTTCTGACTGTCCAGGCACTTCTTTGAAGCAACTTGCATAATATATGGCCGGCTGTTACGGATTGATTGATTTTCAATTTTTTTAAAAATTTTATTTGCTTACCTTTTCCAGCAGTGATGCCTCCAAAAGTTCTTGTGCTGCAGGTGGTAGCACTTTACAGGCAGCAGAATGTGGTGTGCTGGGCTGGTGAAGTGTATTTTTTCAGTCCATTGTCAATGCTTTTTCTTTATCTTCCTATCTTTAGTAGTTGTCTCACACTTGGTAATTACTTTTGCATTGCCACTGCATTCTCTGTGATGCAGAAAGAATGAAGTGCTGTTGATGTCATCATCCATACACATTTCATAGAATGTAGCAAGGTGAGCTGTCCTGAATCCCATGTCACTGAGCTGACTGCGTTCTAGACTATCCATGGGAGAAACACTAGACCTTGTGAGGGATCAGTTTGCTGGAAAAGCAAATAAATAAAGTTCATAAATCCCATTTAGTTTGGAAATCACAGTTCTTCAATCACTCACCCATTCTCTTTTTTCTCCCTTTTGTCCCAGAAAGTAATGGGTGGAGGGTGGGGAGGGAAGTGTTTTTTTAAAAAAAAGGGGGGGGGTGCTGAAAAAACCCAGTATCTTCCTTTCTTTTTAAATCTGAAATACCTGAAGCAGGCTTTTTTCTTCTTTTTCCTTGGCAACTCAAGGGCTCGTATATGCATCAAATTAGAAAATTGATGTTCTTCTGTTGATGCTTACTTAGTACTGTTCTGTGACCACACTGCTCAGTATGGCATTCATTCTGCATTTGGTTCAAGATAGTTGTAGCTAGTCCTAAAAGACTAATTCTAGATTCATACAATCTACATTCTAGATTCAGCTTATTCAGAGGTAAGGTATCTCCGTTGGAGTACCGGAAAGAGCAAATAACGGGAGGTGACAGAGAACCACCACCCCCCCCATTAGCGTTGTAAAGTGATGAAAAACTTACTCATCTACTACCTCGATGCCAAGAAGGGCAGGAACAGCTGCCTTCTTTCCAAACCTTGTCTCAGCTAAAGCACAGGAGCAGGACTGTGAGAGACAGTTTCAGAAAGTGTCTGTTTCCAAAGCATGGACTGTTTAATTTCCAATTTTAAGAAAAATGGAGTAGAGGAGACAAAGGTTGGAGTGCTCATCTGCTATGTAAAGGTATTGATCCAACCCAGATATCGTTGTGGGTTGAGGGGTATATGTACTGCCAAGGTCATAGCTCAGAGAAGGAACAGGGTCATGTTGTCCTAGAATCATAGGCTGGTTTGGGTCAGAAGGGACCTTTAAAGTTCATCTAGTTCCAACCCCCCTGCCATGGGCAGGGACACCTTCCACTAGGCCAGGTTGCTCAGAGCCCCATCCAGCCTGGCCTTGAACACTTCCATGGGTGGGGTGTCTACAACTTCTCTGGGCAACCTGTTCCAGTGCCTCACCACCTTTATTGTAGAGAACTTCTTCCTCATATCCAATCTAAGTCTACCTTCAGTTTAAAACCCCTGCCCCGTGTCTTGTCACTACAGACCCTGGTAAGAAGTCTCTCTCCCTCTTTCTTATAACCCCCTTTTATATATTGAAAGGCCAGAGCCTTCTCTCCTCCAGGCTGAACAACCCCAACTCTCTCAGCCGGTCTTCACAGGGGAGGTGTTTGTTATAACAGTGTGTGACAAATTTTGCATGCGCAATGATTTTGGAGAATGTTTTTTTCCCTCAAATAGTGAATGAAATAGCCTGACCAACTGTACCAAGTTTAATTTCCTCTTTAAAGTAATTATAGCTACAAAATCTACAATCCCATTGTAGTACGCATTTATTTAAATGAAATAATTTTATATATTTTTAAAAATAAAAATATGTTTGTGAAATGATGAGTTGGAGTAATATAAGTGGGAGATCTTTTTTTAAAAAACTAATTATTTGAAGTAAGTACATATTTGTACTTAGAAAGAACTGCAGAGTTAATTAAACTTCTTAATTTATGTTGTTAACAGAAAAGCCTGGAAGGAGAAAACAAATACTTAATAGTATACTGTAAACATTTCTTAAAAGTATATAAGCCAATGACGTGCTTCTAATGTCTTGATGATACTAAGCATAATAGCTATGCCCATGATCAGAGTGAAATCTGACAGTGGGAATTATCTTTGCTGGTGGCAAAGTGAAACAGGGTCAAAACATTACGCTTTAAGTCATAATAAAATCTTTTCCTCTTAGCAAGCCATCCTGGTGGTATTTCTGAGTGTAACCATGGGGTTTAGTAGTTGAAGGATGAATATTAGTAGACAAAGTAATGTGAGAAAATAAGAAGGCCAAGTGAAGCTTGGACATCAGGTGAAGCCTGTTGCACGTTGGGGATGGTGGCCATGCTGGGCTGTGCACCAGGCTCCTGCTGTAACAGCATTTATATAGGCGAGAGCTTTTCCCTCTGGTCAAAATAGAAGAAAAAAACGTGTTTGAGATTTTCTCCCCAAACAGTTGTTAACAGTAGGTACCCCAATTTTCAAAATAGTTTTTCCTTAAAGTTACTCAAACTCTGTGGAAGTAATTATAGAGAGGGACGTCTGTTTCTTGTCAAACTGGCTTGGTTGCTTGAAATACTGCAGATTCCTTGTGTAAGTGATATAGCATTGGGGTGGGGGGTGGATCACTGCCAAATTCTAATCAGACTGCGATCATAAACTGCTTTGAAACAATTTTCCTCCTTTTTCTGTTTTTTCTTTTTTAACAGTGATGCTTTTATGAATTAATGATGCATGTGAGATTCTTTTATCATATTAATACTGCATATGCGTACTGTAAAAGTCAGCTTAGGTGGCAAAGCCAGGGGAACGGTATGGTTGTGGTTCTTTGCTTTATGCCACTGCATCCTGTCTAGAGGGAGACAAAGGAAACTGCATCTTCCCAGTTTGTTTATGTTTTTATGTTCTGTAAATATATGTGAGGTGAAAAGCCAAAATCGTGGTTCTTGTTCAAAACAATTGTCTTTGAGAGACAGTCTCCTAAGACGCCTCCGTTTATTTTGCATTGAAGTGCATGTCCTACCACAGTTACTCTTTTTGTGAAAACTTGAAAAAGACATGATGACATTTAAACTAATAGAATATAGGAAGTTTAATGAATGTTACTCTTAATACTCCCCCCCCCCCCCTTTTGAAAGGGATGAATGTGAATGTGCCTTTCTGTACATACTTCTAGTTCAGCACTGAGCTTTTGAATTCAGGATCTGGATTTTAAGTTCTCTTCTTCTGCCTTCAGTAGTGCTGTTGTAAATCTGGAGCTTCTTCATTAGAACTCATGGTTTTAACTCAACATCCTCTGTTACAGAGTACTGCTTGTATAATATTAGCAGTTAGAAACTGATGCAAAGTAGCCATACCAGCTAGGGTCCTTGCTGACTCACCTAGGTAGAGTTAGTTGAAAAAATGTTGCTAGCAGTACCTTCCACTAATCACATTATTTAGATTATAGGTGTGTTCTTCCTCCTCTTCAATGACTGATAGCCTCCGCCTGGAACACCTACATCACCCTGTCAGCATAGAGATCGGTTTCTTCATCTGTGTTGAGCTTATCTATTAAAAGAAGATAAGCTGGCCAAAAGTAAACTGGAGGTAAACTTTCAGTATGTCCACTAACATTTTAATATTACTGGAACACGATGCCTTTGTAACCCTTCCATGTAGTCCAGTGTGTAACTATATTTTAACAGCCTATGAACTGTGTACCTTGTATGGGCTCTGAGGGCAGACATTACCAGCTGGCCCAGCAGTACCAGAGCCTAAAGATTTCTTTCATGAGAAAGGAAAGCTATGGAATTTTTTTGTTTTGTTTTTAAATGCTGCTCTGGTGCTAATTTCCATTGTTGCAAATTTCCCCAGAGAGAATGTGTCTATGTCTTGCATGTTTGTGGAATATCCAAGTGACAGACAGCTTTAAGAATCCAGTTTGGCTGCTCTTGTGCTAAGAAGGATTTGTTTGTCCAGTGTTTGCAGCTACATCTCTCCTCCCACTGGTGCAGAAATTTACATAAAGCAAGTTATTCTCAACATATACCAAAATCTGATGATACTTGGGTTTTGTTTGTTAGAATTTGGTGCGAGACCTTAAGGTATACCTTTGGATTTGCAGAAAAGACACACTGTGCTAATTCGTGTGTAAGTTTTGCCTTCATCACTTGCCTCAGTGGGATGTAATAGATACGACCAATCTTTCCAGACTTCTTTTTTCCTTTTTTTCACTGTTTTTTCCCCCTCCAGTTTTAACTTGAGATGTATTCTGTTTGGGTATTGGATTTTCAGTGCCGCCTTTTGAACTTCGGGCAGGAGTATTCAAGTATATTTTTCTTCATTTGTGCTTCATATTTCAGCATTCTTTTAAAATATAATTTTTACAACTACCATTCCATCTACCCTGAGCTGTTGCAGAAAGACTGTGGTAAAATTTATTGTGCAAGCAAACGGTAAAAGTTAGTGCCTAGTGTAAATGCTATTTTCACATCAGCTTAAGAAAATTATTTCTTCATCTGCCTGAAGTGTCGTAAGCTTGTGTTGTTTGGAGGTGATCCTCACCATGGCCTTGTAGACATAAAAGCTTAACGAACGCTCAGGTAATTCTCTTGACGTCAACATACTTCAGCATGTCAGATGCCTGCCTCACTGTGCTTTGACTTACATGGGAAAGCCATTTGTGTAAACACGGCAGTCTAAGCCACCCTCAGAAATGGAGGTTGATAGGTATCTGTTCCGAACGAAAACGTGTGCCCACAGCGCATCTTCTCAGCTCTGTACCACCAGCTGGGGGGTCCCTGCTGGCGCGGTGGCTGGTCTGGCACAACGGGTACGGGGCTGGGGACCGGAGGAGAGCAGGGGAGCTAAAAGAAGAGAGAAGGAAAAACTGTCGGTACTCTTTCCTCATGAGCATATGAAGTAAGCAGAAATGCAAAAGAAAGAACAGAAGAGAAGATTGTGTACCCTTCAGCAGAGGTTAGGGATTTATTATTTTAATTTGGACAAAAATTAAATTGCAAGTGTACGTGCACTTCAAACATGCAGTTCAAATTACTGAGGCGGGGTCTTGAACTCAGTATTATTAAGATAGCAGTTCTGTATGTAGCATTGTCATGGGCTAGCATTTTTATCTTTTACCTGTGATTTCATAAAACTTTTATCCTCTAGCAGGACTGGTATAGGCTGGTATACACTGAGTACAGGATTTCTAATCTCACAGAATAAATTCATAGCCAGTTTTGTAAAAGCTGAAATACAAATTCATTCAAACTAGCTTAGTGAAGCAAATTTTGATGTTTCTGCTGGAAACAGAACAGCTTGCACATCAGGGAACCAAATTATGTATCTGATTATTTGAGAATTTGCATAGAAATAAGAAATTATGCAGAAATCAAAACATAATGTTCATTGGAGTTTGGACAAGGACAGTAAAGAGACTTGGAGTTACACGGAGTTCAAAATGAAAGCCAAATCTCCGACTTACTCTACTCCTATTGAGATTATGCCTAAAGAAAATTTTCTTCTCTCTCTCCCACCCTCACCCCCCCCCCCCCTTTGCATATGCCTCTGACAGGGAGCATTGCTGTCTATTTTATGTGAGACATAGCCCTTTAAATATCAGTGATAGTACTGGGTATATTGAGAGCCACATAACTGATTTTGAATTTTGTTTTTTAATGCATTTTTATCTTCCTGAAATGTTTGTTTATGCTTGCACCTATACTCAATGCTCAAGTAGGACTCGATTTCTGTTTTTCTTGAAACACAGTTTATGCTAAGGGAAGAAAGCAAGCTGTTAGCCTATAACAGTATCTATAGTTACATAAAACATGGATAGCATATATTCTCTTGTTCACTTGTATATGACAAGGATAAGAGAGAAATTTTAAAGCCATCCACAGGCAGAGAACCATCATAGTGTTACATATAACATCAGTGAAATCAATGCAGTGTTTCAGAAAAAATTGTTAAAGTCAAACTAGAAATGACTTTGTAACTTTGCTTGTGCCATTGCTAACGAAATAAACAGTATGATACTTGCCTTTGAGTTTCATAGGAGAAAAATGAGATAGGCTGTCTGAATTAATTGTCACAGAATCATTAAGGTTGGAAAAGACCTGTATGATCATCAAGTCCAACCATCACCCCAACACCACCAGGCCCACTAAATCATGTCCCCAAGTGCCACATCCACACGTTTTTTGAACACTTCCAGAGATGGTGACTCCACCACCTCCCTGGGCAGCCTGTTCCAATGTCTGACCACCCACAAGCTGACAGCCGAGGCAAGGGAGATCATAAAAGGGCATCAAGCAACTAGTTAGGGACTGTTAGTCTGGTAGCCTACAAGGTGATAACAGACTTCATCGTAAAGCAAATGACCTATTGACACTGGTACAGCTAAATCATGAGAAATCATATGGCTGCAGCTCACAAACACAGGTTTGTAACAGACAGAATGGGGGGGTCACCGTGGAAGAAGGAATTGCCAGTTAAAGATCAAAAGGAGAAAGGAATGTGTTTATATGAAGAAAAGGAGGAAGGAGAAAAAAACGAAACAAAAGCCAAACAAGCTCTATAAATACAAACCATGAAGTAATAATAGAGAAGCCTTTTTAAAAAGAGGAAATTATTCTTGTAAAGTGTAAAATAATCAGTGAATCTCACTTCATTCCAGCTATAGGCCAGAGGTATAATTTTGTGGTAATTAAAAAAAAAAAAAGGGAAAAAAAAACCCAGAAAGCATTTATCTCCCAGCCAAGCTTCTTTACTAGTTAGTTATGTACAAGGTACCTTGGAAAATGGAATTTTGTGCAAATTACATGACTCATCTATATCCCCAGGGTGTAAAAGAGGGTGGAGAAAGAAAATTATTTCTTTCTATCAGTATTAGTGATGGAGAAAAGGGAAATACTAGAATTGCACTAAACAAGCCAGAAAAGTTATTTCCTATAGATAGCTGAAATAGTGTTATATGTACTGTATTTCACCAGATCTGCCTTGCAACTGTGTAGAAGTGCTAAATGTTTCAAAAACTTTTGATCGAAGCACTAGACTTTGGAGTTTTTAATTATTTTCATTGAGAAGATACTTGGAGATTATGTATTCTTTGAAGATGAATGCATGAAAACTAGCATGGTTTTAATAAAGATAAATGAGGTGCTCACTGCATAGTGAATGATAATGGTGGATGTCTACCCAACATACCACAGCCCTGCATTTCCCTAAGAAAATACTCAGCATAAGGAACATTTCGGATGAAAGCAAATCCCAAAGCCTTCGTGGAAGTGTATCTTCTTCACTGTTGGAGCGACACAGACAAACCACTATTCTTCAGTGTTTTTCTCCAACTTGAGTGTGTGTGGATCCTTTGCAGTGAAAGGATATGAGCCAAAGTGCCAAGGTCATCTTCTATGGCTTCCTGTTCCTTCTCTGATTTGTCTTGCAGTCTTTCGGTAAACAGTCTAGAAGTTGTTTTCAGATGCTGTATTCCTCAACAGCATCTTGCTTCAGCTCTGTCTTCAATGGAAAGGCACTTTCTCCAGGCGTCTGTGTGTCAGCTCTTGTGGAAATCTTGCACTGTTTATTGGGCTAATCAGTCCTGCTCTCTGCCTGGTCTCATTAGCAACTTTCAAAATGACTGGCTGCTGTTAGTAGTAATTTCATCATTTCTTTCTGTCTTGTGACAATCTGTTGACCATATGAAGCACAAGTCACCTCACAGTGGTAATAAGTGCTGTATTCAGTAAATGGTTTATTTGGCGTATGGTTTCCAAGCAGACTTGACAAACTTCCCAGGTGGACTCCTTTACAGTTCTACAATCTCTGGACTGATTGATTGTCACCGAAAATTGACTTTATAAGCACTTCCTTTAGGTTCCTGAAGTACAGTTTCAGCATACAGAAGGATATGGATTTCTGTCCAATAATGCTTTTGTCTTAATATCTGATCAAGAAATTAGATTATAAGTGTTGACATCTTAGACTTCATTAGCTATCCTCCTGATCTTTGCTAATTATATGTTAGTTAGTTCTTTTCAAGTGAGCTATGTATTGTTTTTCTTGATCTCTAATAGCACTGATTCCTGACATGTTTCCCTCAGATCTAGCTGCCAGTATTCACATTGGAAATAAGCTTTATTTGTATGGCTGTGAATGCCAATGTTTTCCGGTTCATTATGTGCTATTAAGTATAATGTGCGGTTTTGAATCAGTGCAGAAATCAGAGGTCTGAAGTTCAGATACTATTTGTACAAATTTTAACTCTGCACATAATAGAACTTTTCTCTACCCGGACTGAAAAAACTGCTGCTCCATACAGGTACACATTTACTGACAAAAGGCATTTTTAAAAAAATGTCTGTGAAGGGTTTTTAAACTTGTGTCCTGCTTTGCCAGTTCATAGAAATGTGGAATTCACTATTTAAAATAAAAGTGTATAATTAGGTCTGGCTGAGACGGAGTTAATTTCCCCAGAGCAGCCCTCCTAGTGCTGTGCTGTGTCCCGGTAGCCAGAGAGGTGTCGGTGGCACAGCAGCGTCTGGCTGCTGCCGGGCAGTGCTCACAGCACCCAGGCTGTCTCTCCAACATTCCCCCTCACCAGCAGGCTGGGGCTGGGCAAGATCCCGGGAGAGGACACAGCCAGGACAGCTGACCCAGACTGGCCAAAGTGGTATTCCACACCGTATGATGTCAGCTCAGCAATAAAAGCGAAGAGAAAGGAGGAGGAAGGGGGGGCTTTCGTTGTTATGATGTTTGTCTTGCAGAGCAACCGCTAACACGTACTGAAGCCCTGCTTCCCAGCAAGTGGCTGGACATCGCCTGCTAATGGGAAATAGAGAATAAATCTTTGTTTTCCTTTGCTTCCATGTGTGGCCTTTGCTTTTGCTCTTATCTTGACCCACAAGTGGTTTTTTTCATCTTATTTTCTCTCCACCTTTTTCTGCTGAGGAGGGGAATGATAAAGCGTCTTGGTGGCACCTGGTGTCAAGCCAAGGTCAACCCACAACAGTAAAAACTGGTATCTGGGGAAGAATCTTTCTTTAGAAGACTTTTGCACAATTTGCGGTACTTTGTGGTGTTTATATTTTTCTCAGATCACTGCTTCATGTTGGTTTTGGAGGTAAGTATTAGAGAAGACATTAAAAAATCACTTATCTTTTTTCCAGTATACCAATTTTTATGTGTGCTGTGCTGAAATGCTCTTTTCTATTCAATGTAGTCTGCCAACCAGCGGATCTCAAGGCTTGTAGTTGTAAAGGATAAGGAAGCACTGTCAATACCAATAAGCAAATAATAAGCATGGTAAAATAGTTGGGTTTTATTTTCTTAACAAAGTCACAAAAAAAAAAAGAAAAAGGGGAAAGTGTTTTGAAACAGGACATTGTGGTGTTGCATTACAAATTGTATTCAATTAAGAAAAATAATACTGCATATCTGTAACTGCATTACAAAACATTGATCTAGGCATTTGTAAAGCTTAACTTTATAATAAGGCTTCATTGCATCTAGTCATCTTTGTGACACATCATCTTTGGTATGCGTCTTTTGGTGTGCTTGTTTTCATACTTCAAACTGTTCATGAGTGAGAAATTTAGTTCCGCCGGAAGAGAGAATTCATACAGTACCAATTCCATAACTAAGTCGTTGCAGTATCACCTCTTTTTGATAAATGATTTTTTTTTTCTTATACTGAGATGTCTGACACGTGGGCAGGAGGAGAATATCATATTAAATGGAATAATTCAAAGCTCTGATAGCGGAGTGGTCTTCTATTTTCAGTCTAGCAGTTTGCATCTAGCTGACCATCATTTATCAGTTGGCAGACGTTGAGGAATGTGCGTGTAGGACAGTACAGAGCAGGCAGCAGATTGTGCGCTACCGTTGATCCTGATGCCCCTCACTTACAATCTTGTTCAAGAGGCCACAGGTTCACTGTCTGCGGACAGAACTGTTTCTTCCTCAGTGCGCACGGTGCCTTCCTTCGTAGCGGGTATGGGCTATCTCAGGCAGAAGCTTTGTAATGCAGCTAGAGTTTTAAAGAGAAAGATGAGGAGTCTTGTTTTCTACAGTCTGTTGTGTAGGTTATATGTGCTCAATTACCTTCGTGCTCAGAGATTTGCTATTTTTAGTATAAAAATTCTTCATGTAAATAGTCAAGCAAAACCTCAGTTCTGAGGAAACCTTTGGCATTACAACTGTCAATTTAAATCTGTATTCTCAACAACATGGTATAATCAGTTTGTTATTTGTACTCTGTGTATGTATAACTTTACTTCCTCTGCATGCGCAATGTAAAAGTAGAATTTTAAGTATTATGAATATTATTTACATTTCTTTTTGCTGCAGATCTCTTGTTTTGGACTTTAGTTTCGAGGTATCCAGTCCTAATTTCAAAAATTATCCTGATTTTTTTTTTTAAGTATATACATCATCCTGCAATATGTGTCTCAAAAGCAATCGCACCTGAACACAACAATAAAATATTGAACAGAAAGTTAAGTCAAGGATTTGTTGTACAGAAGGAGCTCAGTTCACACCCACCAGCTCAAACAGAGCTTAATAATGTGTGATTGTTCTAGTTGGTGTGCTTGTCTGCTGTGACAGACTAATGGCCTTTTGCCTTGTCACTCCTGAACACCAGGCCTTCTGAAGAAGATGACTTTGATTGACTCAGCGTATGCTCTGGCAACACTCCATTGCTTCCTGCCTGTAATTATGAGCATTTTGCTGGCCACTTCCAAAATTCTTGGGGCATAGAATGTTTGGGAATCTTTTTTGCTTCCTTTTTGTGTACTTGCAACACCTAGCATTTGTTAATAGATCACGGATCTGCTCCTATATGCTTGCTATATTGCACGCCTGAATACGAAAGGGAAAAACCAATTTGTTCTAACAAAACAATAGAGTCAAAGTCTTAAGTGGTTCTTTTTAAGTTACAGAGGTTCAATAAAATAACTTCGGAATTGATGCACAATATTGAAATAGTATTTTTCCAAGTAGTCTTGAACTTAGTGGTGTTCTTGATTTGTTTAAGCAACGTGGTTTGTATAAAAAGTAATTCTAGATTATTACTTTAGCAAACCGTATAACTATGTGATATCTTTCCAAAATTATACTCAAATTCCCTGACAGACCCTTTAAAAAAGGAGGGGTAAGTCTGAATTTACTTTCATAGGAATAACTTTGTTTCCCTGCTCACAAGCTTGCCAGCAGCAAGGTTACTTTTTCCATTTTTTCACATTCATGTTGCTCAATTTGCCTTCTGTTCATGAGGTCATGTGTCTTTTGTCCATTTGGGTAATAAGATTTGGTTTGGAGCCTCTGCAGCTTTCATTAGTTCATTGCTTAAATCTCGTCTTAACTTGCAGCTACTGAGGGATTGCAGTGCTCCTTTTGTTATGCACTAAGTCCATTCCGTATCTCCACAGCATGGAGTAAAAATAAATGTCTTTTTTCCACAGCAAGCTCTGGTGTAATAAATTTTCTCCGATTTAGGTGTGCACTGTGAAAACAATGGTTTTCCATGAAGAGCATGTAAATTATCCCTGTATTAAGCTCTTTATATGGCATTTTTCTCTTGTTTCACGGTGTTCTAGGAATGGAGGGCTCAATTCAGTTATCTTGACATAGGTGCCTAATGCCATTTGATAAAACCCTAGTTTTTGTAGTTCTGTTATAGCAGGTAGGATCCAGGACCTACAAGAGACTCCTCCTGGAGTGCTACCTGGAGTCCAGGCAGGATCACCCAAAGGCCTCTCAAATGGCAGCAGACACCCATGGTTACCTTTAGTGTAGTTATTTTTGAATGGAGTATTGTGAGAAGTCAACATAAAAAAATTAAGAACTGCTGTATTGGAACCAACTGTCCTGCCCCTAACAGTTGCCAAAGACAAACGATAGAAAGGAAGATCTGAACAAGGCAAGTGCACATCACCTGTCTTTTTAGCACGATACCAGCCTCAGGAACTTTTCAGCAGCAGTGAGGTTCTGTGTGCTTATTTAGTAATCTCAGTCCATTTTTCTCACCTGAAACCCTTATACATGTTTGGCAACTGCAGCATCATTTCACAAGGACTTCAGCAGCTCAGTGATGTACAAAGAGCCCCTTCCTTTTGTCTGCGCGGAACCTCCCACTCGCTCGCTTCATCTGCTGTCCCTGCTTGTTCTAACTCACCCTGCCAGTGTACCCAGGATTTTAGAGAGTTTTCTCAATCACCCCTTCAGCCCTGTCTTTTCTGGACCAAAGAGTTCTGGCATGCATCCTTGTTCCCTACGTGGGGGCTATTCTTTGCCTCTGGTTTCCCCCGTTTCCCTTCTCTGCCTTTCCAATTCTCCTGTATCTTTTTAACAAAGGGGGGCCAGAGCTGTTCACAGTATTCAATATGCAGGTGAACTAGTGCTGTTTATTTCCCAGTCACTCAGTCTTGTAAGGTCCTCTGCGGTCCTCCCTAACTGACTGTTTTCTGTAATACTTTCAGTTTAGTATCATAGAAACTTTCATCACCATCCAGAAAAGGGAATGAGCAGTATGAACACATTGAACACCCCAGCTCGCAAGCCAGCCATCTCTGGGAATCTGCCACTGGTCTCTGTAAGAAGAGCGTACTCTCTCTTTACTTTTGTTTGTGTTCTTATGTAATTAGTCACTCATGAAGGGACCTTCCATCCTATGTAATACATCTCTAGTTTACCCAAAAACTTTCAATGAAGGACTTTCGAAAGGTTTTGGCACCGGCTGCCACAGCATCCTTGTATCCAGGTTGGGACGTTACATCCCAGATGAGTGGTCTACTAGATGGATGAAAAACTGGCTGGATCATCAGACTAGGGGTGTATGCTCTGCCCTTGTCTTGTTTAATTCTTCATCAGTGACATGGAGGATGAGATGCAAGGTACTCTTGTCACATCTGTGGATGACAACACATTGTGAGGTGCAGTCCAAGCAGTTGGAGGCCTGGCTGCCATTCAGAAGAGCCTACATAGGCTTGAGGAGAGGGGTGACAGCGACCTTGTGAAACTAGGTAAATAGCTTAGCCTTGAGCCAGGGATGGACAAACTCCTGCCATCGGTACAGCCTGGGCACTTGCTGGCTGGGGAGCAGCTCTGCTGAAACAGACTTGAAGGTCATGGTAGACAGCAGCCCGAGTGCTGATGGATGGCGGGGTGCCTTGGCAGCCAACGGCCTCCTGGGCTGCATTAATAGGAGCACAGCCAGTAGATTGAGGGAAAAGTTTCTTCACTTTTACTCAGCGCTCATTAGACTACACCTAGACTACCATGCACAGGTTTGAGGCACACCCCAGTACAGCAAAGACATTGATAAACTGGGGCAAATTCAGCAGAAGGCCCCTGGGCTGGTCAGTGGCAGGAGCACTTGCTCTGTGAGGAGAGGCTGAGAACTGGGGCTTATTCAGCCTGGAGAAAGATGGCTTAGGGGACCTAGCAGCCACCTTCTTCATATCTGGAGAAAGTTACCAAGAAGACGGAGGCAGGCTCTTTCACTGAGATGTATGGCTGCAGGCTGACTCACTAATTGAGAGGAGATATTTTGACTTGACTTAAATGGAAAAAAAGTTCACTATAAGTACAATTAAGCAGTGGAAGAAACTGCCTGGAGAGGCTGTAGGATCTTCATTCTTGGATGTTTCAAGAGCCAACTTTGAGAGAGCCCTGAACCACCTCATCTTGAAGGTTGACCATCTGGCTGAAGCAGATCGTCTTGATCTGCTGTGATCAGGATGCTAGATAAGAAAACCTGCTGAGGTCCCTTCTGACCTGAATAATTAATTCTGTATGATCACTGTTAATTTTATACTTGCTTATTTATTAATATCCATCTTATTACTTGTATGTTTATTAATATCCAACTTCTTAGCTAAAAACAAAATAATGTTTAAAAATATATTATGGAGAGTAGATTTGTTCATATTGTCATTCAGCACTGACTTGATTGAGTTCTTGTATTTTAATACACAGACATAACTACAGAACAGGTAAAAATGATGTCAGTTTATAGGGGATTCTAGTTCAGAATAAATGCTCCTCCCCTGCACTGGAGGAGTATTCTAACATTTGCTTTTCAAAGGAAAAAAAAAAAATCAACTCTATTGTAAATGCTGCATACTTTGTACAATTACTTCTGTGCTGAATTTGCATACACACATATTTCTGCTGAAAAAATGTATGAAAAAATCTCCAATGATACTTAATTCTGTGTATGAAACAGAAAAGACACAGAAAAAGCTTGGATGCGTTCACATCAGCGACAATTTCTAGTACAGGATATTAATACTCATCTTTCCAGAAGAAGTTTTGAATAACCTTTTGATTATATAGCATTTCCCTGATGAGCTTGTTTGTTGATATATTTATGCTGCATCTCAGATGGAATTCATCTTACCTAATTTTAGCTACCTAAAAAGGTAGTAATTGAGTTTAAAATAGTTGCCTAGGCACCCACAACAGGTAATAGAGATGATTCCTCCTCTCCCCAAATATGAGTCGCCCTGTCTGCCTTAGAGGCTTGTGATAGAAATGATCACTGTGCAGAAGCACCTGTTTTACCCTGCTAAGTTAAGGAGGAGACTATAGGCAGCTAGCTCTTGCTGGGCAACTAGTTTTATATGCTTATTTTGCAAATCTCTACATCCTGACTCATTCTATATTGTGTTTCTCTCCCAAAGATCACTGAAACACCTTGGAGGAATAGAAGTGTGCCCAGCTGAAAAAAAAGTTAATCTTAAATTCCATCTTAGGGCTGTTGGTAGCTGATGCAAATTTCCCTTTGTGCATAGCATTTTGGAATTTATCCCAGCTGGAGCCCGAAGTGCAGATAGGTACCTGGAATGATGACTCATTGGAAACATGAAGTCAATAACACCCGTCTTTCTTCTTTCTAGATACAGAGTGGCTTGTTTGTAGAGGATGGTGGAGTGATGGTGCTTGGATTTTGGGTTGGTTTTTTTTGTGTGTGTGGTGGGGTTTTTTTTTTTTTTGTCTTTCCCTTCTCTGGGTATGTCACAGGAGACATTACTTCCCTTCTTACTTCAGTACTGGAGTCTAGTGGCAACCTCAGAGTTGTCAACAAAAGACAGTGAAGCAACTTTTCATCTTGGGCCACAGGATTGGGTCTTGTTAGTCCAAACATGCACAGGAAAAAGTATATCCAATACACTGAGAGCTAAGTTCATGCAGGAAGTACTTCTAATCAATGGTAAGAAACGTAGGCTCATCCGCAAGCAATACCCCTACTTCACGGGGCAGAGATATACTTGAACAGGGTAGGTATCTTTGGGACACTCTGTTGAAACTGTAGGTAGAAGTGATGTGTGTGAGACAAGTTCCCAAGTGTGTTCTGGGATTTCCTTTTCTTTAGCTTCTTTTTCTTGATTATTATCTAGACCCAACAGGTTGATGTTGGATATATGCCTCTTTTCTTCTCCCTTAGCAGTATGTGAGCCCTCTTCAGGACAGGTCATATATATGAGTTTGTATCCAGTTCAGATTAAATCAGATGAAATCTGAAGTATTACTTCTTTCTTTCCGTTCATAAAGTAATTGAAAGAAAATTCTTTCTTCTAGCAGTGGAATTGAGCATACTCCATAGGAAACTCATGTATTTCATAAATACCTCTAAGAGCCCAACTTGAACATGGGCTAAAGGTGATAGCAATAATGATATTCAAATACTGCCTGTAACTGAACAATGAAAGCAATTCCATATCAGCTCAATGTATAGAATGTATCTGATGTTTTAAGGTATATGACAGGAAACAGCCATCTGTGGTGCTAAGATTTATCTGGTGGGCAACAGCATAGTAAGTATTAAGTCAAGAGGTTTCGTTAGAATAACTGTTCTTTTGGGGTTGTATAGTAAAACACCTCTAGCAAATTCTAACAATGGATAATGGATAACAATGGAAATGGATAATCATGAGTATAGCAAATGAATAGCTATTTCTAGCCTCGTATAGTCTTTGTGTCTAGTATATTCGTTTCGTAAATCTTGCAGGTGTTTGCAGATCATAAAACAATGAATTATTTGCTGCCTATTTTAAATGATTTGAAATGCTTCTGTAATGATTTTACAGAGTTGTGGAGGGTTTTGGGGTTTTTTGGTAGTGGTGGTTTGTGGGTTTGTTTTGTTTTTTGGGTTTTTTTTTTTTTTTTTTTTGAAAGTGAAGGTTGAGGGGGAAAACAATCTTTATTAATAAATGGCCATAAAGAGACCATGAAGTTCAAACTGCTTCAGCTTTAAGTCACAGTAAAGTGTATCAGAGCGCTTCAGGACTGCGAATATCTGCTTCTCCTTCTAGCTGGCTTTATTGCAGGCTACTTAGTAAACTTCCAGTTGAGTTTCTTTTTCCCGTGCATGTTTGGACTAAGACGACCCAAGTCTCTTATCAGGTAACAGTATGAAATAATTTACAAATAATGCTTCTGAATAATTTATTTTGTAGACAGAAATAATTGCATATGTTAAATTCTGTGCTTGTTTGATTGAGCTTATTGAATTCAGTAGAGATCTGTGTATTATATTTTTATGTGTTTTTGCCTTGTTTTAATTTGTACAGTCCTTAGGCCAGTGGATCCTTAGTTGCAGCTGAAGGCTCTAGATGCTCCTGTAACGCATTTTTCTGCTATGCCCTGCGGAACATAAACACTTCCAGAGCTTCCAGCTTTTTTTAAGAGGCCTTTTTGTAATGCAAACAGAAAAAGATCCTTTCCAGAAATACAATTCTTGGAGATGCTTGAACTGTTTAAGACTGGGGTGGGGGCGTTTGTGCCTAATTATGAGACAGCTGCTTGGATGGAGGATTTCAGCCCAAACAGTGAGCTTGTGAAAAGTTAAGTGGCTCAGAACAGGATCTTAAAATAAGAACTGCTAAGCGCTGCTAGCTCTGCCTGGGACTAAACGAGAAAGCTAAAAGGAAATTGTGACACTTCTCACCAGCTTTACATCGTGAAACGAGCGAATCCCACCAGAGCTGGTTCTGAAAACCGCTTCCAGCAAACTTGACTCCTTGCTGCTGCTGCTG
>NW_010533990.1:0-687 GCF_000687285.1 Phaethon lepturus
CGGCTCCTGCTGCACCTGGGCTCTGCCCACAACCACTGCCGAGCAGACGAAGAAGAAAATAAGCTGAAAAACTACTTTCTGCTCAGCCCTGACTGCTGTTTTGCAGGACAAATCCTGCAGAAGCAGTCAGGAGCATACAGAGATGCTAAAGAGAAGATGTCAGTGGAGGAGGTTGTGGGAGCAGGGCAGGCGGAACAAATAAAAGGGGAGAAGCCGAATGTGGAATAGGAGAAATCAGAGCTGCTGGGAGGGGTGTGCTCTGGGAGAGAAAGAGCAGCTCTCTGGAGCCAGATGCATCCTTCCTCTCTCTCAAACAGAAGAACAAACCCAGACCTCCTTTCCAGCGCTTTCTCAGGCAGCTTCTCCCCCCCGCTGGCATCATGACTCACAAGCCCGTGATCCTCCCTCCTCTTCCTCAGTTCACAGGTGTCTGATGTAGAGGGAAAATACCCACTAACTCTGGCCCAGCCCCCTCCCACCCCCTCACAACCTGGTGAGGTCAGCTTTCATCTCCCGGTGATCCTCCCTCCTCTTCCTCAGTTCACAGGTGTCTGATGTAGAGGGAAAATACCCACTAACTCTGGCCCAGCCCCCTCCCACCCCCTCACAACCTGGTGAGGTCAGCTTTCATCTCCCGATTCCTCCAGGAGCACATGAGGGGATTCACGAGGGAGCAGAAGTCAGCAG
>NW_010533990.1:1334-3479 GCF_000687285.1 Phaethon lepturus
GTTAGGATGGGGGTGAAAAGGGTCATAGTGATGAACCCCATGTCAAGGAAGATCGCCACCCTCTCACTGACGCTGGCGTCCCCACCAACTGGCCTCAGCACAATTTGGATGTCACAGGAGGGGGATGGAGCCAAAGCTGACCTTCACTCTCTCCATTCAGAAATACATGGGGAAAGGAGTAGGGGTCCACACAAGGAATCTGTGGAAAGAGGGCAGGGGCTGCCATGCAGTGTTTAGCATCTCCGCTCTGGGTCCACGGCCAGGGTGGGGAAGTGTGCAGAGCACCACCGAGCAGGGATTTCCAGGCTACCTGGTGTACCTCCAAGAACACCAAGGCCAGAGCTTGGCTAGCCTTTGTGGCCCAGACAGCGGGCAATGCGTCAGGTGCCTCCCTTGGCTTGCCCCTTGCACTCCAGGGGCTGCCATGCAGTGTTTAGCATCTCCGCTCTGGGTCCACGGCCAGGGTGGGGAAGTGTGCAGAGCACCACCGAGCAGGGATTTCCAGGCTACCTGGTGTACCTCCAAGAACACCAAGGCCAGAGCTTGGCTAGCCTTTGTGGCCCAGACAGCGGGCAATGCGTCAGGTGCCTCCCTTGGCTTGCCCCTTGCACTCCGCAAGAGCTGCAGGGGTGTTCAAGGCTCAGCATGGGTAGGCAATAACTGAGATCTCTGTGGCAGGAGGGACCTGCCAAGGAAATGTGCTTAGCTGTGCCAAGCAATCCAGACTGTTTCCCCAGATGAAATTGGTCTCCCCTTGACCACCAAAGAAGCTCAGAGTCACTAGGCCATGGCTCCACCACGCATGTCTGCATTACTGAGAGGAAAGGCATCTCCAAGGTATGCCAATACGCAGGCAGATCTGCTGCACCTGAATGGGTATTTTGGTGGCTTGTCTGGGAACACAGGCCTAAGGTGAGAGCTCAGGGGAGTGAGGCATGGACACTACCTGCACAGGGAGGGAACTGTTTTTAGGGCCCCTGTGTCAGGATGACAGGGATTTCTACTCACCAGCGTGTGCCTTTGCAGGAGGACATCAGGTCCTTGGCCCCATTCAGAGCCAATTGAAGGGCATGTATCTCTGATAAGCAGAGCTCAGCACATTTTCCAGATGGCATTTTCTGGTGATTCTGCAGAACTTCCCAACTTACAGAACAAGTCAGACTGTATCCCCACAGCTGAGTAGCAACAAAATGCAATGTGCCACTCTGCTGACGTCACTGTCCTTTAGAGCTCAGCAAGAGAGCTCACCATTGGCAGGTGGGGAAAGAAATCTAACTTCTCTATCAGTTCACCTTAGAAGAAAGGCAGAAATGATGTGGTTCAGCTGTCATCAACTGGACTGGTTTGACTTCATGCAAATGGCACTTGCAGTTCCACAAATTAAGCAATGAAACAAAGCCACTGTGAGTGGGCTGATGGACTGTGAGCACTGTAGCCTGATGTGATGACAGTGCAGCCTGGACCACCTGTACATTCTAATTGGAGAGTCAACTTCTCAAAGTAATTTCAGTCCCAGAAAGGGCTTGGATCCAACAGTTCTTAGATCTTAGCAAGTATGAGCTTAATTTCTCAGAAACATATTCTAGAATAAAATTACTGCTTCTCTAGCCTTACAAGAGAGATTGCTTCATACTAAGTTAAGATTTTAAATTTGGGGTCGTGGGCGGGTGCTGGTGCCAATACACTAATATCAAGGGACTATCACCAGGTAGTCTTCTGTAGTCATAGACAATGCCTATTCTGTTCCTTGAGTCTACACCAAATGTCACCAGGAATGGAAATGGATATGTTTGCACAGAAGACAAGTCAATGCTGAAATCATAGAATGATAGAATTGTAGATCATCATTCATTGGGTTGGAAGGGAAGATTACTGTAGTTAGTGTTTGGGTCCTTATCTCAATAATGGTGCACTCAGATGCAGTTTGGGTCTCTGTGTCTCCGTCTCAACCATCATGTTCTCAGAAGTAGTTTGGATCCCTGAATAAATCATGGCATTCACAGAGGTGTTTTGTCCTCATTTCAACCATGGTCCTCTGACAGAACTGAATCGTGGCTTGATAGGCACAGGCCAAGCCTCAATACAGTGCTAAAAGCTGCTGGTTTTTACTGGGGTAGGCAAGCCACCATTTTATCAGGTGGCATG
>NW_010533990.1:3522-6028 GCF_000687285.1 Phaethon lepturus
GACATGATAACTGCCCTTTGGCACTTGTCCAAATGCTTCCATTCATCCTACCACCCAGGGACCAGCCACTTCAGGGCAAGTTTCACTATGACGTCACCTGAAATTTGTCTCCTCTCATGCCAGCATGACACCAGATTCCACAAACCCCATGATAAACCAACAATGTTAATTAGTACAGCTGTTAATTAAACAGATCAAGGTTTAATCAGATTAATCAATCTGATTAATTAATTATTAAATTAATAATTTATTAATTTAATCAGTTTAATCAACAGATCTGAAAAGATCAAGGGTGAACAAGGACCTTTCAGCCTGCACAACAAAACAACCCAGATGGGAAGAGGGAGGTTTATTCCCGCATCCTCTCCACTAGATAGCTCCCCCAGCACAGTAAGGGCCTCAATGCCAGGGCAAAGCCCTTGGTTCTATTAACATGTTCACAAGCTCAGCCAAATAAAGAGATAAGCAGTGCAGCAAGCAAACTCCTTTTCCTGCACAGAGGCCTACCAATTAGTAACTACTACAGCTATAACATGCTCAGTTCAAAACTGCCATTGTCTCGAGCCCCGCATTGAGCACCAAAAAGGCTATGGGGAGTTGATCTTGTCTGGTGACCAGGTGCCCACCAACATGCTCTCTCACTCCCCCTCCTCTTTGGACAAGGGGAGAAAATAAGATGAAAAGCTTATGGGTCAATTTAAGGGTGGTTTCATGAAGAAAAACAAAGGCCATGTGCAGAAGAAAAGTAAAGCAAAAAGATTTATTCTCTACTTTTTATCAGCAGGTGATTTTCAGCCACTTCCTGCAAAGCAGGGCCAGAGTACATGTAGCAGTTGCTTCAGAAGACAAATGTCTTAATAACAAATGCCCGCTCCCCTTTCTCTTGCATTTTATTGCTGAGCATGACATCATATGGTATGGAATATCCCTTTGGTCAGTCTGGGTCTGCTGTCCTAGCTACGTCCTCTCCCAACCTCTTGCCTACTGGCCTTTGGAAGGGGGTGGGGGTGGAGAGTCACCCTTGCTGCTGTGCAAGCACTGCTCAGCAGTAGCCAAAACATTGCTTTATTAAAACCATTCTAGCTACAAATATGAAGCACAGCACTATGAGGGTTGTTATGCAGGAAGTTAATTTCATCGCAGCTAGATCCAATACCTGTGTGCTCACATGTAAATAAATGTGTTTGTGGAAGCACATTGTGTGTGTTTTCACCTATCTATGTGTATGAGATGTGCACACACATCTATGTACATGTGCTTGTGATGATACATAAAGGTGTGTCCAAATAACCATGTATGTATGTGCACTCTTTGTGTGCATGTGAGCATGTGTTCTCATGCATCTCTATGTATGTGGTTGTGAAACTCCTTCCATTTGCTTGTGATGTCAATAGGTGAGATCTGGATGAAAACAAGGGGTCCAGCTGAAACCTTCAGTGAAACTGTGGTCTGACTCGGACATTCCACAGGCGCAAGATGCCATGACTATCCAGGTTTGCTGCATCATCCTTGCTATATGTTATCTGGAAAACAGCCCCTGTACTTGCAGTCCTATTTGCTAAGTGTAGGGGTGCTGACATTTGGGAGTTGGACCCTTCCCTTCCTCCAACCCAGCCCAGGAGACAGGAGCAAAAGAGGAAAATGTGGGAAAAGACTGAAAAGAATCCTTCAGCAGAGAACAACATAACAGACCACCTGGAGAGTAGCCAGCAAGAGTAAACAAGCACACCACCAGCTCTGTCCCGGGATAGCAGAGTGGTCATAGTCTCCAGAGATGGCAGGCATCCCAGTCTAAGGGCTCAGGGGCTAGATACAGTGTCCACTGATTTCCCGGTGACAGCAATGAGCAGGGAGAGATTCTACCTCCAGGTGCTTTACTGCAGCCCAAAGCCAATGCCTGAGACTCTTACAGAGGTGAAGGGGGCATGGGGACAATTGGACTTGTGCATGTGTGGGCCACAGGGAGAGAAGAGGGGGCCCTGCTGCTGTGGTATACTCTATTTCCCACCAGCAAGCGCCACTGTGCAATAACTATAGATATGGAAAGCCTGTCTGGAGGAAAGGAAGCAAGTCAGCAAGAAGAATAGCCCAAGGAGAAACACAAAAAAGGAGTTCCTTCCCAAAAGGGGCTAGCTTTTCACCACCTGCTTAAGTAGCTTTTCTTCCACTGCCAAAAGTCCCTGAGGGAAAGAATCCTGATCCACCGATGAATAGCAGCAGGCTTTGGGGTGTGTGTCCTTCAATCAGATGTCCATTTTCCCTCAGGGATTGTTGCTGCATACTCAGACTGAGATTTCAATATCTTGGTGGCTGAAAAGCAAAGGTGTTGTCAACTCCTTGGACTCTTCCTGTGCCACCCTCTGGGATCATCCTTCTTCTCTCAGCATGGCAACATCAGGACCCCCATCCCTTCATCTCAGACCCTGCCTGACTCAGAACCAGGTTGATGAACTGCTGAGTGCACTTGGCGTTGTGTTGGTGTTGTGGTTTAGCCCCAGCCGGCAGC